>NC_042628.1:42931975-43084835 GCF_901001135.1 Rhinatrema bivittatum | reverse complement strand
GGGATATGAGTGAGTGGGGGGAAAAGAGCACGAGGGAGAATGTAGGGAGAGGGGGAACAGTGAATATGAATTTAATGGGTTGGGGAAGGGAGAAAAAGTAGAAATTAGTGGAGTGTGGGAGATGGCTGAGTGAGCCAGTGGGGTAGTGTGAGAGCGGGTGGGGAGGAGGGATAGAGGTGGAGTTGAAGGAGAAATCATGAGATTAGGCTGAATGGAGAGAGTGCAAGAAAGTGTGGGATATCCTATATCGTTTTTCCTCCCCAACTCACCTTGCCACTTTCCCATGGGCAGCTGAAGACATACAAGTCATGGAGTCATAAAACAGACTCTTTGAAGTAACCACGCAATTCCAGGCTTGTTTTGTATGGGAAGTTGTAAAGGGAAACAAGTTAGCTCCATCACTGGGGATTGTGGAATGTGTGTTACAGAACTAGAGGTTCAAGGTTTACAGTGAGAGTCTCTCCCATCCTCCAGATTTCACATTCATTTAGAAGAATTGATTGAATGATATGAATATATTATTTTACTGGATGTTGAAACTGGTTAGGGGCTTCTTTATACATAGAAGGCCATTGAGACTTTTTCTTGTAGTGTCTTTTACAGCTATTTTAAAGGTGATGGTGGAGGTTGTGTTGTGGGGGTGGAGATGATGTGTGGAAATGTCACTTTGGCTTGCCCCCACAAAATTTCTGTCTAGAGACACCACTGATAACATGGAACCAGTGCTTAGACTCAGGAGTACGTGATTACTGTAGAGGGAGGAGGAAGAGAGAAAGCAAGTATGAGAGAGTGGGTGTGTGAGATGGAGTGGTGGGAGAGAAAGTCAAGTAACTTAAATTGCAATGGAATGGGAATCTTACAATTTTTCAATTTTTTACAAGCAGAAAGAGCAACTAGGAATGTGACCAATGGAGGGCAAACTAGCACCAAGCAACAAACGAGGCAATATTTAGAAGGCAGCAGTGGACGCTAGTGGCTTTTGATTCCTCCTCTTGCACTACTTTTTGGCCTCTTATGGTCAATCTAAGATCTTAAAGTGTGACCTTCTCTAACAGAGCTGCGCAGCCAAGATCCTGGAGAAGACCTTTCAAGACTGGATGAGATATCGGGACGAGTGTTATAAAAAGATGGCAAACAGTCCATATCCCACAGGTAAGAGAGTCCAGTAGGGTAGTGCAAACCGAAGTGCTGGCTGACGACTATGTATGTTTTTTAGTCCTCTGATTTCCCTAAAAATTGGGATTAGTGCTAGGAATGAGAGGAAAATGCTACAATACGTCAGTGATTTTCCGAGGCCCTGGTGCCTACTTGATGTTGGGATTTGGAGCCCTCGATTGTAATCATTTCCTCACAACACCAATACCAAAATCTGTGTGTGACAAGTCATAGTGAAGGAGAGCATATGGCACTGTAACACCATATTAGTGACCAGCTGAAGAGAATATCATTACCTTCAACAAGCACTGACTAGTGACCTTTACCCCTTGGATCAGACAGTAGGATTGTGCATGGAAAGAAATTTGATTTTGTTTCGTTATATATCATTTCAGATTTATGACATTTCTATCGTTTTGTTTTCCCATGTCATTTTGTTTTAGCATGTGCTATATTTTTCGAACACATTTTTTACAACATTAGGGATGTACAATCATTTTTTGATGATTAGGAAATTCGTACGATATTTCCTAAATTGTCATGGATCGGGAAACCGATAAAACGATTGCACTTTCCCCGAATTTTCGTAAAAATAGTTTTTCGGCTTAGTGCACACTAATGGGAGTTTTTTGTTACTTTTTGTTAGTGCGAGCTAACGGGATGTTAGCGTGCACTAAGCCGAAAAATGATTTTTCACGAAAAAAAAAATGCCGATCTGCGGGAATACGAGATTTTCCTGCAGTCACACGAACCCGAAAGCAGAAACGATTGGGCACCCGATGTACATCTCTATACAACATGCGTTTTTTTACCAATAACATATTTATTTATTTAAAGCTTTTTTATACCGGTATTAGTAGTTACATCATACGGGTTTACATCAGAACTGAAGGTGGAAAATACATCAAACAGGTACCGGGGATGGGACTAAAGAGAACAAGAGAGAAGTAGCCGGAAACTGGCAAACAAGAGCAACAGACTGTATATGTTAAACTATTTTAGCGTGTGCTAAAACACTTAGAGGTCCATTTTCAAAAGCATTTAGCCTGCTAACTCAGAAGTTTGCCAGTTAAATGAATATTTAGGAACATATCCAGTTAAATTCTAGCCAGCTAGTAAATTAAGCAGCTAGAATTTAGCCAGATAAGTTTAGGGGATTCTCGGGGGGTGTAACTGGGAGGAGCTGAGTTATCTGGTTAAGTTAACTGGCTAATTCCGATATTCAGAGTTAACTGGATGACTTAGCTAGCTAAGGGTGTCATTTATTAAGCATTTTTCCCATAGACACAAAATGGGAGATAACCTTTAATAAATAGGCCCCCTAAGTCTGATCGAGCCAAAGAGCTGTCCTAAAGTTAGCTGGCTATAGTTAGCCAACTAACTTTTAAGCTAGCCGACTATATTCAATAATGCATCTGCACTATTGAATATACCTCCAAAGTTAGCTGGTTGTTTATTCGGCTAACTTTGCTATCAAGATTGTATCTGAATGTGGACCTCTTTAGTGTTTGCTAAAATGACATAATGAAATGAAATGGAATTTTGGAAATTGTTTGTGACTTCATGTCATTCTAAAATGACTATGCATCCTTATTGGATACCTTATTGAACAATCTTATTGCTGCTTTCTACTTTCTACCCTGTCCTTCACTTCTTTCTGTCTCCATCTGTACCTCTCCTTTTCTCTCTTTGATGTCTCCCTGTCTCTCCTTGTGTTTGACTTGAAGGGTTATATTGTAATCGTACATTCGATATGTATGCCTGCTGGCCAGATGGGGACTCCAGGAGCTACCATCAACGTCTCCTGCCCTTTCTATTTACCATGGTTTGAGAAGGTAATTCTACCTATCGGTCTCTGGTCATGGGCCTGGAGTCCAGTTAGGTTATGGCACTGCAGGAGAAATACATCATTTACTAATAATATAACATGCAGGGGTGGAAAAATATTTAAAAACTTGGGAGCCAACCATGAATTTTTAGTAGCCAGGCAATTTTCTTTTTGCTTTTTTGGGTCTAATTTTGTTGCTTATTTTGCTTTTCATTTCCTCTACTTTTGACTTTGCTCTCCCATCATCCAACTTTTTCTTTTCTTCCCTCTCTCCAGCCTCTCTACCTGGTCCCCTCTCCTAAAGTGGAGCACTTACACTCTCAGCCATGTCTGAGCACAGCAGCAGTAGCTCTTCTGCCCTTGGCTTAAGCCAGCAGCAATAGTTCTTCCACTCAGAAGACACCAGGTTCCAAATGTATTCCAGTTTATCTGTGGATGTTTAGTTCCAGTTTGTCTAAGAACATCAGGACTACTTTGAATCCATAGTTGAAACAGTAGAAATCTAGAGCTGCCTCTGCCTGTTTCCTGAAGACCAGGAGTCATCTGATAACCCCATTCAAAGCTACTCTAAGCATAGATTTCTTAATACCAATTACACAAAAATATACAAATTTAGTTGCATTGAGAGCTTAAGAAACCCAGGAATGATTTGATCTGTCAAGGTGGCGCCACTAGCCCAATTATTCCTGCACTGCTTAATTGCCATTCCTGCAATCAGTTATTATCTTAAAGCCGAGGGTAGAGGGAAGGGCATCACTGAGGTGTCATTCATGACTAAAGGGTTTTTTCTCTTGGATATGTCCTTGTTTCCCTAGCTGCTGGTTATGACAGCAGCCTTCTGCATCCTCAAGAGAAGGAAATGAACTCTCAATAGGTTATCGTACACACATCAACCAGTCCTTTCCATCCTTACTCTCCTAAGGGCTACTTAAGCACTGCTTCTGCAGCACTCTTAGCTGCTGAAACTGGAGTGCATTGGCAGCCAGTTTAGGACAATGATATCTCTACAAGGAAAGCGCTGACAACATTGTAAAGATCCTCTGCCATTTCATAAGTAAATTCAATGATTTATGCATTTGGCAGTGCAACATGGCTTTGGTCAGCCGGAAGTGTGGGCATAATGGGCACTGGGTGATGGTGAATGGTTCTCAACCATGGCGAGACTGTTCCCAGTGCGAAGATGAGATGGAAGTGACCATAGAGGAGGTGAGGAGACCACTGGAAATCACTATTCCTTATAAACACTGTCTCCTTCATACTAGCATAGACTTTTAACCATCATGCTGGTCCTGGAGGATAATGAGTTCTTTGCAGGCTAGGATACATTTTATGAAATAGACATGAAAACAATCGAAAGATGTGACTAAATATCATGCATGGAAGCTTACATGCAATGAAATCTTTTATTAATTCTTATGGTGGTTCAATAAAACATATCATGCAAAGAATTTAGTTTTCTCCATGATCTTTCAACAGTTGACCTGTTTACTAAGGCTGCCAACAAAGGTGCTATCTGTGATATGGACACCTGTTTATGGTGAGCAGTGTTGGCACTACCAATTCATTTCACACAGCCTTAACCCTTAAGTAAACTGCTTCCAGATATTTTTTTTACAAGTTTTAAGGAAATGCTACTTTAAATCTATCTTCTAATAGACACACCAGTAATAAAAACTATGCATACCAAGCAGTGCACTGTAACATATTAGTGAGCAGCCATCATCTAGTAAAATTCCAGGATTATCTTTTACAATATGCACTGTGCAGCTTCTATAAAAGCAGTAAGGCAAGTATTGTGAGTTGGAATGGCAAGAATTATGTTGTGGATGGTGATATTACAGGTGATGATAGTAATGGTATGGATGGTGAAATGATGATGGTTCTGGTGTGAATGATCATGAAAGGATGAGGAGGATGATGATGATGGTGGTATGAGGAGAATGATGGTGGAGATGGTAAGATGTGACAGTGGGGGTGCCAGTATTTGATAATCCCCAGAAAAGAGCAGGGCTGGACCCAAATAAAACAGGCTTGTGCAGAACAGGACTGGTCTGACACCAGAATTTTCTGCCTATACCAGCCACCTCTCGCTCAGGTTGAGCCCTCAGGTTCTGGTGGCAAGCAGGATAGTAAACATGCTCACACGAAGACTAAAATGCACTCATAAAGAAAGGGCTGGGTCGCTATTGTATCAGGAAATGAAGGGGTACCCACAAAACAAGACTGAACAAAACCAGGATGGAACAGACATAGAACAAACAAACAGGGACCAGAACCAAAACAGAAGACTACAAACAAGACAAAGAAGGTCACACACTTGAGCCAAATACAGGGCTAACAGAAAATAACAACCAAGACAAAACAAACACACAGAACAAGAAGGCCACAAAACAAAATAAATCAAGCTGAAGGCCAAATACAAGAGAGAGAGCAATGAAGAGTGATATACCTAGTTAATATCTAGTTACCTGTCTACTTGCAGATGCCATTATTTAGATTTCATGTTAATGATACAGCCTGAATTAATGCAGTTTTATTAGTCCTTAATGACACACTATCTCTGTGTTCATGCTCAGAAAATATGCTATCTGTATGTCTATACAATATTCAGATAGTAATTTTTCTTTTTAGAGAGCACTACAATAGTTTTTTTAAAAATGTATTTATGCATTTACAAAATATAATTCAAGAACCCACTTGAAAAGCAATAAATGTGGCAAAACTGAAATTATATGAAATAAACATTATAAGAATTATACATGTCACTTACAATTCTAGTACTCAAAAAGAGGGATCCAGATAACAACCCCAGGAAAAACATTTATAATTTAAGAAATCACTAGCACTAAAGGGGATAGCTTTTTACAATTTGAGGGAACTATATTACTGGACATTCTGCGCTCTACCAGTGAAGTTTGGAGAAACACTTAAAAGAAATCCTAGATTTATCACTCAAAAAAGAACTACAATAGATTTTTGGAAAGACACTCAAATAACTGTACATGTGGAACTTTTGTTATGCAGGCTATACTGAGCACAGTTAGCTTGACATTGAACACAACGAAAGGTGGCCTGCAGAGTTCGGTGATTGATCTCAGTATCTTCTGTTATCTGTTGCAGTCTCCATGTGTTATTGTTTGTAAGGTTTTGGGTGGACCCTTGGACACTGTGACTGCTGACCACGCCCATGGGGGGAAGTCCCGTGAGGGGCCACAGGTCAGGCTCAGCTTAGGACACACAACACAGATAGATCTTTTATTAACAGTATTGAGGAGCCATCAGAGGTGGCAGTAGTGAGCAGAGATGAAGTCCGGCTGGGCTAGTAGTCCCTCAGGGCTCTGGAACAGCAGTCCCACAATGGCTGTGCTGTAGTGAGAGAAACTGAGATAGTGAGTACAATGAAGTATATGCAGGGTCCTGGAATAGAGCCTCGTTGGTTGAGTACTCACACAGTGGTTTCTCTTGGTAGGGAACACAGGAGCTGAAGTAAAGGCAGGCCCTCGAGGAGCGAGTACCTGGTTCCAGGGAACAGCTCTGAGAGAAGTAGATGGTAACTCACTGATGGTGTAGGCAGCAGTATCTTCCAGGCAGAAGTGAAGTCCAGGCAGCAAGTCCAGGAACACGGGCCCTCGAGGAGCGAGTACCAGTTCCAGACAACGACCTGAAAGAGAAGAGAGAGGCCCCTGAGGAGTGGGTACCCCAAATAGAGTAAGTCCAATAAAGGAGAGGAAGAGTAGCTAGGTACGGAGAGCGAATCCCATCCGTAAGGAGTTCACCAGTACGAATACCTGTTGCTAACTCGATTAGCTAGCAGTAGCGTAGGCCTTTTGTATTCGGGATGCGTGACATCATCACAGAGGGACGCCCCTGAGGATCACGCCAAAGAAAGTATTTGAAGCAGGGGCCGCGCGACAGCATGGTAGGAGGCAGCGCCCAAGCCAGACCAGGGATGCCGGAGAGGACGGCAGGCAGATGCTATGGCAGCCAAACGTCCGTCAACCATGGGAGGAGTCACCAGAGAGGTAAGAAGGGCGGAGTGGAGACGTCGGGCAGAGACAGTCATAACACCATGCTGGTAGTTGTGCTCATGGTTGGCCTCTCTGACTTTTGGGGGACACCCAACTCATCAGGATATATGTATGTTCAATGCCAAGCTTACTGCACTCAGTATAGCCTGTGTAACAACAGCTCCACATGTGCAGTTATTTGAGTGTCTCTCAATCCTGCAATGAAGTATTGGCTTAGGTCCTTGTTTCTTAGCAACTCAAATGTGTACAGCTTGCTACTCATTATATTTTAGATATCCGGGACAGTTAAACTCAGGTGCATTAAATATACTCCTCCACCCACTGGTGGTACAATGCAAAAATGAAACATACTCCCTGTATTAAAATCTATTGTAGTTCTCTCTAAAAAGAAAAATTACTTTCTGAATATCGGATAGACATACAGATAGCATATTTTGCTAACCATGAACACAGAGATGTAGCATCACTAAGGACTAATAAAACTGCATTAATTCAGGTTGTAAAATTAATGTGAAAATCTAAATAATGGCAACTGCAAGTAGGCACGTAACTAGATATTAACTAGGTATATCATAAAACATTTGTTATGACAATCAGTTATTAAATGTCAAATAAAGATATATTGCTTCATAAAACAAAGGAAAATAGTATCTAAGTAAGGCCATCTCCCATAGAACAAGAAAAACATGAAGACAGAACATCGGACATAAAGTGTGAGCACTTCAGTCCATAAAATGAAGGGTGTAAGATGTCTTCTGTGGCAAAGGATGGGATGATTTCTGAGATCAGTGACAAATGGTATATATCATTCTCACAGTACAGCACTTCTCTGACATTGAAGCATAGCCTCTTAACTTTCATCATTAAGTTAGATGTGTGTTACGATTAAGGCCTAATATAAGAGCAAAAAAATTCAAATTAACCAATAAGAAAATGCCATAATAAATGTCAATAACTCCCTGCATCTAATACTCCCTACATACACTACATACATGCAGGCTTTTATTTTGTGGTAGGAAACATGGCCACCAGCATGACCTCCAAACCATAGGACTTGGAGGACTGAGCAACAGAGTACATTGCCCACTGAGGGCCCTTGCTGATTGGAAGGAAGTATTCCACATGGATCGTTACATTAAGATGATGAAGGGGCATATACAGTGAAGATGGCGATTGTAGTGTTAAACATGGCATTGGTAGACATATTAATGACAATGATGAGGGTGGCAACAGTGGGAATGATGACAATGATGTTGGGGATGGCAATGTTGTAAGTGATACATGGATAGAGAGATAAATATGGTTATAGATATCAGCAGAATAGTTTGGTCTGTCCAGTCTGCCCAGTTGAGATTCTTCTTCTGATTTTTTACCACTTTAGGTAGATAAACATATAAATTCTCATATACAAACTAATACCAGTTCCCCTATCTCCATGTCTTCCACCTGATTTCTCAACTCCCTCCCTCCACTGCCCTCCACATATGTCCCAAACATGGCCAAAATCTTCAACAGTACTGGCCTCCATCATCTGCACTGGTAGGCCATTTCAGGCCTTGTTTTCCTCTAAATAAAACTAGCAAGGCTATTATCTAACATCCAGCCTTCTGGGTCCCCATGGACTTACTGGACAATATCTGGCCACTATCAACCTGCCAGCATTGACCTAGTTCCTAGTTGCTTTCTTGGACTTGTAGCTCTGCTGGCATCAATCTGGCTACCCCAATGACTGTAGTTTCACTGGGTTACCTTCCATGTTCTGCCCTTTTTTCTTTTGTCCTTATCAACTTTCCTCTTGCCTCTACTTTTCAGGGAATTAATTTTAGGTTGTTTGCAACAGCAGGTAAAGAATATTTAGCTTATCTAGTCTGCTTCAATCCACCCTTGGTACAACACCCTAGAACCCAGTTGATCTCTGGATTTCCCCTTACATCCTTGCCACGAGGGATCACTGCACTCATTTCATGCTTTTTTAAATTTTATTTTTTGTCTGTACAGTCTCCACTGGAAGTCTATTCCACATATCCTCCACCTTTTCTGTGATGACTAGGATGGTAATGGTAAGGATGTTGATTGTGCTAGTGGGGGGCAGGGGGGGGGGGGAGTGATGGGATAGTGGTGATGGTTGTGGAAGCGAAGATTTTGATGGTGAATGTGCTGATGAAGATGGTAATTATGATGCTGAGGATATGGATGATGATGGTGATTACCCAGAAACACAGAATATGATGGCAGATAAAGGCCATTAGGCCCTTCCTCTGTGTCCAGTTTCTTCCTGGTACAGTGCCTTAGACATAGTTGTTATATGGCTTTCCCTTTTGCAACCAGGGACCATCTGTGCATGCCCCATTCTTTCTTGAATTCTATTATTACTTTAGTCTTCTATTATTATTTTAGGATGTCACTTCCCTATCACATACTACCTCCTTGGATTTTTGCTCCTCCATTTGAAGACTGCTCCACACACCCACCACCCTTTCTACAAAGAAATATTTTCTGTTGTTATTCCTGAGTCTGACCCTTGGGAGCCTCATACCTTCATCTCTTATTCTAGAACTTTATTTGCATTGACAAAGGTTTGCTTCTTGTGCATTATTTATACCCGTGAGGTATTTGAATGTCTCTGTCATATCCTCCTCAAGGATATATGTAGTTTTAGTCTTATATTATAGAGTTTTTGGTGCAGGCCCCACACCGTTTTGGTAGCCTCTCTCTGAATTGCCTCCATCCTTTCTATATCCATTCAGAGGTTTAGCCTCCAGAATTAGACACAATACTCCAGATGAGGTCTCATCAATGACATTATCATCTCCTTTCTTCTACTGGCTTTGCCTCTTTCTTTGCTCCCTAGTATCCTTCTGGCTCTGGCCACCACTTATTTCATTACCTCAAAATCATCAGATATGATCACACAAAAGTCTTTCTCTTTCTTGACAAAAATGAGGATGTCACTTCCTTATCATATAAGAACATATACTACCTCCTTGGATTTTTGCTCCTTAAATGCACGATTCTCAACTATTTTGCACTGAAAGTTAGGTGAAATTTGAAATTTTTATTTTTTAGATTGCCAAGTACTTGACCCCTTCTCAAGTTTTCTTAGATCGCTTCTGATATTATCTGCTCCTTCAGAGGTGTCCAATTTTTCGCAGATCTTAAACAGGGGCCCGTTTTTATTGCAAGCTTGATAAATCATGAAAAAATTTGAAATTTACAAGCATCTGTCCACACAATGTGAAACTATTAGCTGCCATTGCAGATTAGGGCTTAGTAGAAAGGAGGAGGTGGACATATTGGCAGATTGGGCTCAGAGGAGGAGGCAACAACAGTAGATTGGGGCATGAGAGGGCAAGAGCAGGATGCTTCAGATGTTGTATTGGCAGATTGGGGCCTGGGAGAGAAGGAAGAGGATACAGCAGCAGTGGCAGATCAGGGTCAGGGAGTGGTTGGTTTCCATGTACTGGTAATTCACAAAATGTAATGTAATCCCCTCCTACCTTGCCCATATGCCTGTCATAGAGGAACAGTCATTACACTGGTAATTCACTGCTTATGGAGCCAAGATAGACCTTTTCAATATGACTGCTTTAACTGCCTCAGGGCATCTGATACTAGGAGCTAATGAAGAAGGCGAACGAGTTTGAAACAGCTGGGCTGGCTGGGAGTGAGTCAGTTGGAGAGACTGAAAGAGGAAGAGGGCAAAAAAAAACAGGCTGCTCTGTCTGAATTGGGAGAGATTTGCTAATCTATGCAGGGATCTGGACCTTGAGTTTCCTACTTAGTTTGAGCAGTTATACAGACAGCATATTACTGAGTCTCAAGTGTTGTACTGGAAGCTGCTTTAGCTGCATCTTCAGCAGAAAAGTTGGATCAAGACTGAAAACAAGCAAACAGAATAGGACAGCTGCAGAACAATTAGTGGATCCCTGAGAACTTTGCTGAAAGCTGTTTCTGCTTTCTCTTCAGTTGGAAGAGTTGTATAAAGACTCCCGGATCTAGTAGTGGGAAATGTGAATATTTTTGTGAGCCAGGGACAGGGAATAGACTCGAGGTCAGATTTGATCTGTTGTTCCCTATTTGTGATCTTCCTTATTATGTAAAAGAAAGTTAATTATCTGCAGCACCTATAAACCAATGGATTACAGCCAAATCCAAGTCTGAGTTGTTTAAGGGGTGAAGGTGACACCTCCTTTTGTGCAAATCAGTTGCGACAGCATTGTGCTACAATATTGCCTGCCACTCCCAGAAAGTCAAGGGCACTCCATATGGCTGCTAACTCCTGAGTCAAGGAACAGCACTGACTGCAGTGTACTCCACTGGACAGGGTGGGGAGAGGCAATTGTCTTTGCTTTTGCATAAACAATACCAGGCCCGGTGACTTGTTGAGTGTTATGCCCCCGGAGGATACAGTGAGCTCACTGGTAATTCAAAGGTATACTAAACTAGGTCTTGGTACTAGAAAACTATAGAGATATACCACATCAATGGTTGATTGATCTAAGTAAATTATATTACTTTAAAACCATTTGCATTGTTTACAGATGCTATACCATGTGTATGTGTTTAACCGTTTTTTTTCCTATGCATAGCTTTTCATGTGTGTTTACTGGTGCCGCCTAATATTTCAGTGTGTTTACAGGCACAGTTTCCCTCTGAAGTCTATTCACAGAGGAGGAATCCATTGCTGCACAAGCCACACCCCTGGGTGGGGCTAGAGTAAAATGAAAAAAAAAAAAGCTCTTTTCATCTGCTGAAATTGCTAGAAGAAAAATGCAAACTGCAAATAGTCAGTCAGACTTTTCCTACTAATGTTGATACTGAAGATGATGATGGAGGGGAAGGGGGGCAGGTATGATGAAGATAGTGATCACTATACGGGAGAAAATGGCAGTGACAGAGGTGGTGAGAATGATTGTGATTTTGGTGGGGATGGTGATGGTGATTAGAATAATTCTGGCGACGATGCCAGGGAATGGCGAAGGGGGTGGGGAACCTGCTGCTGGGGGCAGCTTTGTCAGACTTACGTTGGTTGCTTTTGTTACAGGAAGGAACTTGGAAGCTGATGGTCGGTTTTCGAGTGCTGTACACTGTGGGCTATTCCCTGTCACTGCTGTCGCTTCTCTCAGCGTTGTTAATTCTCATCATCTTCAGGTAGCATACGACTCTGCTCCAGGGAATGGCAGCCGAAAGGGCTCTTACTTGTTCTGCCATTAGCGTAAGACAGAGGCTTTAGTGCTCTTATGTTTTAAATCTTTTTTTATTGTAAGTTAAATTACACGAGATCTGGTGGCAGGCGTCTCTTATCACTGTCAAGTAAAGCAGAACATAACACTTTTTTTTTTTTTACATCATTTTCTAACATAAACCAGAAATACAACTGCTGGAGCGAGTACTGCACTCAGCAATATCAGTACATACACAACAAGCACAGAGAAGTTTCAAGATGGTCAATTTTTAATTCAAATCAAATGTTTCACATATGCAACTCCACTGTATAACAGATGATATTTTATAACGGGTCCCCCGACACGGACCTCGTGTTTCGCCAAGCAGGCTGCGTCAGGAGGTACAGTATTTTAAATGACACCAATCTGTAAGTTCAAACAAAGGTATAATATGACCAAAACATATATTAGGGCTTGGCGAAACACGGGGTCCGTGTCAGGGGACCCGTTATAAAATATCATCTGTTATACAGTGGAGTTGCCATATATGAAACATTTGATTTGAATTAAAAATTGACCATCTTGAAACTTCTCTGCGCTTGTTGTGTATGTACTAACATAAACCAGAAACATATAATGAACGTAAAGTTTAGTGCTCTTAAATCATTTTGTACATTGCCACCTGCTGGGATAGACTGGGACTGTAGGAGGTGTGAGGTTTTGAACTATTCCCCACAGCTCCCCCATAACCAGTGCTCCTGCACTGTTCCCTACAGCGTCTACTGCTGGGAGATGCTGGGACTGCGGAAGTTGTGAGATCCCCTCTGGGCGGCACTCCTTCAGTATGTCATGCAGCTCCTCCTGCTTAGAAAGGTTGGGACATGCGTAGTCTTGGCCTCCCTATTCTACTTCACCATTTTCCCTGATTCTGGGTGGGAGACGTTGGACCTCAAGAAGCACAGATAGAAAGGCACAGACACATGCACACAACAATGCACACACAAACACTTGTCTTTTCTAAATGTTGTAATGATTTGGAGCTGGCAAAGGTTATTTATGCTATATTTGTTCTGCTGTTTAAAGCTCGTCACATGAATAACTCTTCTCTATGCCCAGAAAGCTGCGCTGTACCAGGAACTACATCCACGCTAACCTCTTCTCTTCCTTTGGGCTGCGAGCGGCCTCGGTAATCGTGAAGGATGCTCTCGTGATGAAGAGATGGGGCATGGAAATGACCCAAGTCTCTGACTGGGAGACTCTGCTGAGCAGCGAGGTCAGCACGTCAGTCACACAGCTCTGCCCAGAAAAACACAGGACAGGAAACATTGTGCTGAAGAGAGCCCTGCACTGGATCTGCCATCAGAGAGCTCTTTCTGCTTCTTCTCCCCTGCAGCTCTCATCAGGAAAGCTGGTGTTCAGTCTCTTTGCTTACTTCCCTCAGGCACAGCTTTGTCTCCTTACACATTCCACTTTCATCAGAAACTCCTCCTACTACATTACCCCTTTCCTTTCATCTCTCCATCCAGCTTTCATCAAGGACTCATTCACTCATCCCTTTCCCCTATAGCAGTAGATGAATAATTTGTTTTTGAACCAAATATCACAATATTACTCGCAGAATTTACACCAATATTCAAAGTGAACTTGTGCAAATTTAAACCTGCTAATTTGTGCAGGTAGTTTTTTCAGGCAAAAATACCTGTATACTTTTGAAAATTCATAAAAATGTGAGTAAGTGCACTGCAAAGCCCTCCCCAGGCCTGCCCCAGTAATGCCTCTGCTCACTGAGGGCAAACTTACATGGACACATGTCCTATGCATATATATTTTCCCACATACAGAGCGTGCAGTTTTTTAAAAGGCCATTTCTATGGGTAAAGCACTGTTTTACCTGCAGAAATGGCTTTTAGAATTGCATTCATAATTGACAGATATTACCGACTTGGATGGAAAGATCTGTGCCATGACTTATATGGTCATTCATGATTATTCAATACACATATGCAGAGGTAAAGGAAAATATCTCAAATTCATTTAAAAACTGTACAATACATTTAATTACATATATAAATTGAATAACAAAACTTCAAATATAAACTCATTTCAATATACAAAGCACTTTCAATAAAAAAAAATTGCATACATTTGTAACTATCAAAAAAATAAGTCCAAAAAACAAACATTGCAAAACTCTTTAAGAAGACTGTTAAAAAAAATTAAGTATTAACATAGTTGAGCCAACAGAAAATCACTTGCTCACTTCAAAAAGAACAGTGGAGACTTCCATGCATTCAAACTTGCCAACAATTCTGAAGCAGTCGCTGGGAAAAAATGAGAGGCTGTAATCGCTGTCTCCAAACAGCACTCATCAAGTCAGAAACAAATACTGTGTTTGCTATTCAAGCAAAGGACTTCTCCATGCAGCTTACTTCAATTCAAACATAGATCCCATCAATTCAAATCCTAGTCCTAGAATCTTAGGTCTAGGATTTGCATATAAATGAATTTATGTTTGAAGATTTGCTATTAAAATTATATATGTAATCAAGTATATTGCAATTTTTATATGAATTTAGAAATTGTGTTTTTTTTACAATTATATGTGTGTTGGGTATTTAATGACTAGTTTATTATTGTACTCATTCATGATTATTCCACATTCTGAGATTTTAGCAAACTTCCACCAACTTTTATGACCAAATGTTAGCTTGTGCTAAGTTTATGTGAATTTCTGCCTCTCATTTCTGTGGACAAATCCCATGAACAAAATGAAGCTTGTGCCATGTACAAGTTGGGTGTTCATAAATTATTTTTTAAACAGTTACCACTCCTCTTTCCATAGATGGAGGGAGTGTGGCAGTGCCCATCTCTGCTGACAAGATGCCATGCTCATCACAGCCATTTCCAGCATTGCCACTAGGTGGCAGTGACAGAGCAGGATTTGACCTCCTTGCCAGAGAGGCAGAGCCAGAGTTGGGAATGGAACCCAAAGCTTCTGTTGAGTTAATGGGTCAGTCACTATGGCAAGCTTTGGTGGACAGGAGTTTTGTATTCAGTCTCACCCTTAATGAAAGCTGGAGTCATGATACTGGCACCAACGTTTAACTTAAACATGGAGGAAAGCTGACAGTTGCTCAGCAGTGCATGGTTCAGATGGAGGTATCTTCAAAAGATACTAACAAAACAGGAAAGTTAGAGCATCCTGATAGAGGGGTTTCAATAAAGGTAGGAGTAGCCCAGGTAAAGAACAGATTGAGTGAAAAGATTCTAAATCATCCCTGTCAACTGCAAAAAATGTTATGTATTCAAACAAAAAAACAGACCTTGAAATTTATGTTTGCAAATGCTAGAAGTCTAAACAATAAAATAGGAGAATTAGAATTAGCTATATAAAGAGATATAAAAACATTATTGGCATCTCTGAGACCTGGTTGGAGGAAGATAACCAATGGGACAGTACAATACCGGGGTAAAAATTATATTGCAATGATAGGGTGACTCAAATTGGTGGAGGGGTGATGCTATATGTTAGAGATGGCATAGAATCAAACAGGATAAAGGTCTTGGAGGAGACTAAATGTAGCTATAAATTACATGTGTGATGGAGAAGAGTATAGTGATGGGGGTATACTACTATCTGTCTGGCCAGAATGAACAGACAGATGATAAAATGCTTACAGAAATTAGGGAAGCTAGCAAATTTGGCAGCAGAGTAATGAAGGGAGATTTTAATTACCCCAATATGACTGGGAAAATATCACATCAGGATATTCTAGAGAGGTAAAGTTTCTAGATTAAATGGCTGCTTCATAGAGCAGCTGGTATTCTGTCTCCACTATTTGTTTCCTATGTGCAACTTAAGCAAATAGCATAGACAACAGAGGCTACTTCTTTAACTCCAAAGTTTATTAACAGGCAAACAGAGTCTTACTGTGTATAAACTGGAGATAACAGTAATCAGAACAGTCTGGGCCACAGAAATATAAACAGGTAAAATTAGCCTTAGCTGATTGGACACATACGAGGATAAACTCCCAGGAACCTCTGCTTTCAAGTCAGGTTTAACCCTTTAGAGCTAGCTGCACTGACTACAGTGGAAGCAGTGAATGTACAGGTTGACCATCAGTTGGCAGTATAACAGTAAACAAACTATGCAGAGTAAAGCATGAGCAACAGCTTTAGTAACAGAAATAGCAACAGAAATTAATAACTGCCATTGCAGATTGGGGCTTAGTAGAAAGGAGGAGGTGGCCATATTGGCAGATTGGGGTCAGAGGAAGCAGTGTCCTGCTTTCACAGTGTCCTGTGAAACAGAACAATAAACAAACAGAAAAACATCTGTGGAGACAGGAACAGTTGGTCCAGGAACTGACAAAAGGGGGACTTATTTTAGACCTAATTCTTAGTGGAACACAGGATTTGGTGCAACAGGTAACGGTAGTGGGGCCACTTAGCAAAAGTCATCATAACGCAATTAAATTTGAGTTAATAACTGGATGGAAGACATTAAAGAAGACTACTGCTCTATAATTTAATTTTTAAAAGGGATACTTTGATAAAATGAGGAAAATAGAAAAAATAAAAGGTGCAGCCACAAAGGTTAAGAGTTTACATCAAGTGTGGACATTGTTTAAAAATTTCAATGAAGCCCAGACCAGATGTATTCCATACATTAAAAGTTGCAGAAGGAAGACCAAATGGCTGCCAGAATGGTTAGAAAGAGGCATGAGAAAAGAACTTCTTTCAAAACATGGAAAAAGGATCCAAATGAAGAAAATAGGAAAAAGCATAAGCATTGGCAAGTTAAATGCAAAACTTTGATAAGGCAGGCAAAAAGAAGCTTACCGTAGAGGCACAAAATCATTATAAAAACTTTTTCAAATACATTTGAAACAGGAAGCCTGTGAAGAGTCAGTTGGACAGTTGGATGATTGAGAGGTAAAAGGGGAACTTAGAAAAGACAAGGCCATAGTGAAAAGTCTAAATGAATTCTTTGCTTCTGTGTTTATGGAAAAGGATAAGGATACCTGTGCTGGAAATGGTATTTAATGTTGATGATTCAGAGGAAATGAAACAAATCACAGTGAACCTGGAAGATGTCATAGGGAAAACTGATAAACTAAAGAGTAGCAAATCAACTGGGCCGGATGGTATATACTCCAGAGGTCTGAAAGAACTAAAAAAAATTTTATTTATTTTTATTTAAGTTTTTTTATATACCAACATTCAAGACAATAGTCCCATCATGCTGGTTCACATGAAACAGGAGTGCAAAATAAACTTAAACTTGAACAATAGTGCGGAAAAGCAGTTACATGTAACAAGGAAAAATAGAACTTGGAGTGAGAAAAATGAAATTGTAGACATATTACTAGTAATTTGTAACCTATCATTAAAGATTGGAAAGTGGCCAATGCAACAACAATCTTTAAAAAAAAAGGCTCCAAGGGTGATCTGGGAAACTTATACTGGTAAGCCTGAAGTCAATGCCAGAAAAAATATAATAAACTATTCTAAAGAACAAAATTACAGAGCATTTAGATAGACATGGTTTAATGGGACATAGCCAACATGGATTTACTCAAGGGAAGTCTTGACTCACCAGTCTGCTGCATTTTGTTAAGGGGTTAATAAACATGTGGATAATGATGAGCCAGTGGATATAGTGTATTTCGATTTTTCAGATGTTTGACAAAGTCCCTCACAATAGACTCCTGAGAAAATTAAAAAGTCATAGAATAGGAGGCAATGTTTATTGTGAACTGTGAACTTTTAAAAGATAGGAAACAGGGAATAGGACAAAAAAGTCATATTTCTCAATAGAGAAAGGTAAATAGTGGAGTGCCCCAGGAATCTGTACTGGGTTTGGGGATTTTTAATATATTTATAAATGATCTGGATAAGGGAACAATCAGTGAGGTGATCAATTTGCAGATGACACACATTATTCTGAGTTGTTAAATCACAAATGGATTGTGAGAAATTGCAAGAGGACTTTACGAGACTGGAAGACTGGGCATCCAAATGGCAGATGAAATTTAGTGTGGACAAGTGCAAAGTGATGTACATAGGGAAAAGTAACCCACACTGTAGTTACACTGTTAGGTTCCATTCTAGGAGTCACCATCCAGGAAAAGGATCTAGTAGACATCATTGTGGACAATACGTTGAAATCCTCAGCTCAGTATGTGGCATTGGTCCAAAAACAAACAGAATATTAGAAATTATTAGGAAAGCAATAGAGAATAAAACAGAGATTAACATAACACCTCTGTATTGCTCCATGATGCAACAACATCTAGAGTACTATGTGCAATTCTGATCGACATATTTAATAAAGTTATAGCAGAACTGGGAAAGGTTCAGAGAGGGGTGACCAAAAATGATAAAAGTAATGGAACAACTCCCCTATGAGAAAAGCTAAAGAGGTTAAGACTCTTCAGCTTGGAGAAGAGATGGCTGAAGGAAGCTATAATTGAGGACAATAAAATCATGATGGGAGTGGATCGGGTAAATGTGAATATAAAAATTGGGTGACACTACGTAGAACATTTAAACAAATAAAAGAAAATACTTTTTCACTCAACACAATTAAACTCTGGAATTCATTGCCGAGGATGTGGTAAAAGCAGTTAGTGTAGCTGGGTTTAAAATAAACATTTGGACAAGTTCCTGGAGGAAAAGTCAATAAACTGTTTTTAAGCAGGCAGATTTGAGGAAAGCCACTGCTTATCCCTTGGCGTACACCAGTGGTCCCCAACCCTGTACTGGGGGCCCACCAGCCAGTCGGGTTTTCAAGATATCCACAATGAATATGTATGAATAGTAGTGCATGCAAATTTTCTCTCATGCATATTCATTGTGGATATCCTGAAAACCCGACTGGCTGGTGGGCCCCCAGGACAGGGTTGGGGACCACTGGCGTACACAGCATGGAATCTACCTGCTATTTGGGATGCTGCCAGGTACTTGTGACCTGGATTGACCACAGTTGAAAACAGGATATTGAGCTTGATGGACCTTTGGTCTGACGCAGCATGGCAGTTCTTATGTTCTTATGATTATCAGGGGTTTGATTCCAGCAGGGCCTATACAATAGAGACTTCCATTCTAGCTTTGTTCATATGTTGGGCAAGTTCTTTACATCATGATTCTCAACCCAGTTCCTGGGAAACACCTAGCCAGCCTTGTTTTCAATATATCCACAATGAATATACAGGATAGTGATTTCCGTACAATGAAAACAGTGTATGTAAATCTCTCTCATGCATATTCATTGTGGATATTCTAAAAACTTGAGTGGTTATTGTATACTAAAGAAAAGAATCGGTTGAAAACCTCTGCTATATATTATTGTTTCTACAACATAATGCCAAATGCAAAAATATCCTGAAGAGTTAATCTTTACTAATCTTCTCTTTCTTTATCATCTTTCCACAGGCTGCCATTGGCTGTCGGGTGGCTCAGGTTGTGATGCAGTATTGCATTCTGGCCAATCATTATTGGTTTCTTGTGGAAGCGGTCTACTTGTATAAGCTTCTGATTGGAGCAGTGTTTTCAGAGAAGAATTACTACACATGCTACCTTTACCTGGGCTGGGGTAAGGAAAGGCAGCAGGAGGCGTTCTAAGTCCCTGAGATAGTAGGTTATAGAGCAGTGGTATGCAGTCTTAGCCTTCAAGGGTTGCCAACAGGTTGGGGTTTCAGGATATCCCTAATGAAGTGACAATAATCAGAATATAAATAAATAAATTATATTAAAAAAATAAATATGTATGAGACAGATTTGCATGCACATTGCCTCCCTTGTATGCAAATCTATCTCATCATACTCATTAGGGAATCTCCTGAAAATCCCAGCCATTGATGGCCCTTGAGAGCCGGTAATGAGTACCACTTGTATAGATAGACTGTGTCCATGGATTAGATATCAGGGGAGATATCTGGAATGCAGTATTACTGGAAAGTGTGGAGAATGGGGGCTACATTATAGCAAGACCACAGAACTTCCGGCAGTAAGAAGCAGGTAAGCAAGTCCTATTTTTTTAGTTCCTGTTCCTTTCTTTTTATGTTTATTGAATTTCAGTTAATACAATAACCATGAAATATTACAACAAAGCATCATAAATAAACAATAAAAAATAAACATAAAATAAAAAATAAAATGTTTCACAATATAGACATTCAAATAAACCCCAGTACAGAGAAGCCATATTCAATCAACCAAGACAGAAACTCCTGTCCTCTTTTCTTATTCGAGAAGTGGATTCCTAATTCCATCGGCACTACAGTAGCTTTCTTTTAATATTTGAGTTAAATGTTCCATATCAATTGTATTGAAGCATCTTTGGAGGTATAGCAGGACTACTAGCAATTATCCTTCTTGCTGCTAACAACTTGTTAATTATAGGGTTACTTTTAGTTCGAAAAGGAACAATATAACATTGGTGTGCTGGTAGCAACTGCTCCATTATTTCATGAATCTATGACAAAAGTCCTGTCCAGAAAACATAGATTCTTGGACATTGCCACCAGATATGACATAAACTCCCTTTGCCACTACATTTCCACCAGCAGATGTCAGATTCTTTGATTCCCATCACAGAGTCCAACAATTTCCTAATGCAATTTACAACACAAATAAAAGCAGTGCAATACAAAAAGAATTAGAAAACTACTATACAATACTAAATAATATACTTAACACACAAATATATAAAATTAATACATAAAAATATTTGCAGATAAAAGCACATCCATTATCTCAAATATTGATTATAATCACTCTCCCCATCTCATCTATGGACAGAATGAATGTCCCCATCCCAGCCATTGGTCCTACCACCCAGCCAATATCTGACCCAAATTATGTAACTCGAGGGGGTATCAGATAAAATATAGCATTTGGAAACCAGACCCTTGTTTTTTTTTTTTATCAGGCGATTAAACCTTTTAACTGTAAATATTTGAAAACAGAAACCATTTTCTCATTCATTTCCTGAAAACCTGAATGAGCCATCTTGAAACAACTGATCCATGTTCACAATATCCACCCAAACAACAAGACAGAAACCTCAAGTAAGTTGGGATTTTCCCATAAAGGTGTCAAAGGAGAAGGGAAAGAAGACTGTATGAATTTGGCTTCTAAATCATCTCCAACTCTGCAGGCTCTCCAGGAACTCTCTTAGGGATCCACAACAAGGATACAAACTCTCCAGCAGATGGAGTTGCCTCATCCATTCCGACCCAATGTTTATTCTTTGCTTCAGCACATCAGTCTAATATGCTTCTCATTTCTTGACAACTGAGACTCTTGAAAAGAAAGGCAACTGTCTATTCTATCCTGAATATTGTTATTTTGGCCCCTGGAGAAGCAGTGGCTGTGAAACACCGGCTGTGTTGGGCTTTCCTGAATTTTATTTTTTGACTGTTGTTTTTGGACATTTTTATATGCTTTCAAAAATCTATCAAAAAATATATTCCCTACAAGGTGAATGATCGAAGTGACTGGGTGGTCTGTGTTTTAATTCATCAGACCCACCGATAGGCTTGTTGACACCTTGTATACTCTGTTATATATAGGATTGGACTGTCAGCCCTCCTGTTTCGTTAAAAAATTCTTTGTGTCCCCCTTGTTGTTTTTTGTATTTCTCAATTGGATGACCTGTATCAGAACATTTCTTGCTACCCCTCCAAAGAAATTTGCTAACACTTTTATCTAGACTCCTGAGCAATCCCTAGGGATACTGCAAAGAAGTTTACATTAGGAAACTGGTCATTTTAATAGCTGAGATCCGTCCCAACCCGTAAATTTGCATGGGCAACAAAGTTCTCAAATCTTGTTTTATTTTTTTGTGAAAGTGGGGTAAACTTTAAAGAAAACAAATTTTAGCTTGTATTAAGTGCCAAATAGCACACTGGTCCTGTGTTAAATGGCCGTATTTCAGACTGATGCACATTACCTATATAACGCGAGGCCTTTCTGAACTTTCCGTACATTCAGGAGAATGTTTAGTGAGTTGATGAGATTTCTAACTTACAGTAGGGCAATTTTATGTCCCCAATCTTCATCCCCTTTAATAACGGCTTCCAAACCTGTCCTTGGGAGCCCACAGCCAGTTGGTTTTCGGGATATACACAATGAATATGCATGAGATAAATTTGCATATACTGAGTCTCCGTGGTATGCAAATATGTCCCATGCATATTCATTGTGGATATCCTGAAAACCCGACTGACTGTGGGGGACCCCAGGACAGGTTTGGGGAGACCTGCTCTAATGTCCTCATGACTTCCTATGTATTCCAAAAGTGGCTCTATTGCAATCACGAATAATAAAGAAGAGAGTGGGCAGCCCTATCCTGTGCCGCTACTGGGAGGGAAAGCCTGTGATAAAATCCCATTCACCTTGATTTTGGCCTTAGGATTAATATTTATATGCAATTTATCCTGCTGCAATATGTTTCATATTGAGAAACTGACAGAAAGTTCTGAACTAGGAGCTGAAAAAGAGGACTGACTTACCTGTTCGTATGTCCCTGAAGTCATGGGGGCAGTGGATGCCAGGTGCTTAGGAAGGATGGCATGAGAAGAACTAGAGCTGAATCTGGATGATGGGGGATGGGTTACAGATAAGGGAGAGAGTCAGAAGCCAGATCTGAATGACAGGTGCATGGGAAGGTGAGAAGCTGTATCTATGTGACAAGAGTTTGAGCAGGATCTACGTTTATGGGGTTGTGAACAGCTAGATAAGGATGATAGGTGGATGGGGGGGTCAGGAACTGGAGTTAGATGATGAGTTCATGGAAGTCAGAAATTCAGTCTGGGTGACAGATGCCTGGAGAGTCAGATGTTGGATCTGGTTGATGAGTATTTGTGAGTGAGGAGCAGGGTCTGGGTTACAGGTGAAGGGGAGTTCAGGAGCTGGATCTGAGTGACAGGTGCATGAGGAGTCGAGCTGGATGTAGGTGATAGGTGAATCTGAGTGACAAGTGCATGGGGGTGGGGGGGTGGGTGAGGAGCTTCATCTGGGTGACAGATGTCTAGGCAAGAGGACCTGGCTATGAGAGCAGGTGTTCGGAGTGACAGGTGCATTTGGCAGGGACCTGGGGTCTTGTTTTATATGGCTTATTCTATGTTTTGCAGGAACTCCAGTGGTGTTTGTGGTGCCCTGGATGGCTGCTAAGTATCTAAAGGAGAATGCTGAGTAAGTATCTACAAGGGAATGCACAATAAAGTGTGAAATTCCCCAGATTCCTCTTACAGCAGGAACCAGGGTAGGAGTTTTCTCCATCTGTGTACCATTGTGTGCCCTTGACACCATGTGACACAGTTAGCAGCTCGGTGGCTGCTGTTATTAATGAGCTCAAATCAATTTCTTTGCTACTTAAATATCTGATTAATGACTCTTCCTCTTCAGTTTCTCCTTAGTTTTATCTTTTCAGGCTGCTAAGGCCCAACTGTACTCAGCTGTTATTCCCATAGACAAAAAGGGGCTGATTCACTTCCCAGAGCCAAATTATTGCGGACAACCTTCTAAATGTAATGCAAGTAGAAAAACAGCTTTTAACTCCTGAGTCACAAATCTAATGATATGCAGAGCCTGGGTGCACTCTTCCAATCATTACCTTTCAGAGGTCCCCATGCTAACTGGGCCCCAGTGAAAAGGCTGGTTAATGCTGGCGAGGAGGGGGGTTTTATCCTGTGGATGGCAAAGGAATATGATGGGGACCATTACAGTGCTGGAGGCAAGAGTCTTTTCTTCTGCCAGTGATGGGGAGGGAGCGTTTAATCAGAACCAAATCATTACTGATTAGCCATGGCCATTAGCATGTCACTAACACCAGTTGGCAGACTCTTAACAATAGCGCTAATTTGTGAACTGGCCCTAAACTGGGAAAGATTCTTAAGTATATCTAATTCTAAATTTCCCTCCACTTTCTTTTCCTGAAAATAGCAACATGTTCAAAAGCAAAGTTAGTCTAGTTAGAAAATGGTGTTTTAAGAGGAGTGCTTTTACTGTTTTTCTCTCCTCCACTGAGAACCTGTGACCTCCTCAAGGGCTGGCGCTGGACGGCCAACCTCTTCTTCCTTCTCTTTTCTCTGAGGCTGAAGCATCGCTGCAGGGCATCAGAGCGCAGCCATCCTCCTTTCCCTGCCCCCAGCCTGCACCTATCAATGTACTTCATGTCATTAGGGACAGAGCAACCCAGACCTGCTTGCACTCCATTACATTTATAAACTTGTAGGCTTATTCTGGTATTACTCCATATGATGATCCAACCTTACCTCGAAGGGGCAGGGCCGTGGTGCCGTCCCTTCAGAGTAAGGCTAGGTCAATGGACTGCTTTTGAAATCCATAGGGTATATCTGCTACTCTCCGCCTGCATGTAGCCCTCATTATTTTGTGTGTCACACAGCCCAGAGACCTTCAGGTTTTAAAAAAAATTATCATATACAGGTGCCCTTGTTTTTAAACGGATCCATCAGCGGCAAAGCTGGCCCATGACTGTGCTTTCTGAGAGCTTTTGAGTTTTGTAGCTGGAGACAGCCCTCTGCTTTTAATAGATCAGCTCACCTGCAGGGAGTCTTGTTCTCTATTGGTAGAGGATGACACTTGGGCACTGAGGAGCCATCCTCCTGTTAGAACAATTGATCAGTCACAGCCCAGCAGCACCAGGAGTCCTCTGAGGACAGGTTCACTATTGGCCTGTCCCTCCCTCTGCCAGTAAATTCCCCTTCTCTGGGTTGCAAATCCTGGCCTTTCCCAGGCCTGCTAAGCCAGTCTAGCTGCTCCCTGTAACACAGATTGTTTCCCTCTTAATCAATTTGTCACTGTATATACCATATAGTTCTCTAACTCCTTACCAGGCAACGTGGCGTTCTGTGGATAATATCACCAAAACTGGGGTATTGCCAAGCAAAAGAGAGCCAACCCAGAACCAACCAATGCCAGAAAGAGAGAAATCTATGTCCCAGAATACCAAAAGTAACAAAAGTCAAGGAATACAGCACTCACAAAAAAAAAAAATAATAATAATAAATATATATATATATCTAATGCATGCTGTTAAACTCAGGGCATTTTTTCTGCTGCTTGATGGGTACTAGTACCAATACCTTATTTTCCCCACTGCAAATGACAAGAGGGAAGGTGCTAGATTAAGGAGCAGAGGAATTCTTCTCTGCTGTGCCAGTCTCATCCCCTCCTCTCTTGATCGTTGCAGGTTGCTGCCTGAGAGTGGGGGGAGGGGGGAGCGTGGAAGGGGTTGGACAGAGCAGGAAGCAGAAGGCTCTTCTCTGCAGGGCATGTGACCCCCCCCCCCCCCCCACTCCCATCTTCCCTCTGGCAGGCAGACCTCTCACCTGGTGGCAGAGGAGGCACCAGTGTCATGGCATGGGAAAAGCATTAGTGGGTGAAGGAGGCTGAAAGAGTGAGGCATCACTGCTGCTTCCCTCTCTCTCTCTCTCTCTCTCTCTCTCCTTTCCCTCCCCTCCTGGTGCTTTTCTCATGTGCAGATTCAGGAAACTTTGTCACAACAAAATGTATACCTGTGTTGCCAAAGTAATCCATGCAGTGGTTAAAAGGAGATTAAAAAAAAAGAAAAAATACATAATAGTAACTAAAATTACAGAATGGTTAATAATATAGACAATTACCAGGTGCTGACGCTGCTATTAAAGAGCAGTGTGAGCTCATGTTAATTCTTGCTAAATCATTCCTCTTTCCGCTATACTAATACTATTGCTTTCATAATGGCTTCTATCCTGGAATTGACATTTGGTTAAATAACCTGAACCTGGATGGTGCTGATGTAGCCTCCTCTTGGAGTGAGTGCATGCCAGTTACCAGGCCTGGCATCTGACCTCTTCTTTTCCTTTCTCCAGGTGCTGGG
This sequence comes from Rhinatrema bivittatum, assembly GCF_901001135.1. Lineage (NCBI taxonomy): Eukaryota > Metazoa > Chordata > Amphibia > Gymnophiona > Rhinatrematidae > Rhinatrema > Rhinatrema bivittatum. The sequence goes on along the minus strand of NC_042628.1, from coordinate 43,058,765 downwards.
CTCTGAATGAGAATATGGCCTACTGGTGGATCATCCGCATTCCCATTCTCCTTGCATCTCTGGTAGGACCTGGGAGTTTATTCAATTTACGTTTTTTAATTGTTCCTTTTTCAAACCAAATGCACAAATAGCTGTTAAGAACATGAAGAGTGTCCCTTGGGGCCAGCCTGGTGGTTCAGCGTGGTCCAAATCCTGCTCTCTGGGCTAGGCGAGGCTAAGAATGCAGCAGAGTCGCTTGGTGATCTGTGTAACAATGTGCTGATTAGAAACACAGCGCAGAATATGAGTGCAGATAAAGACCACAAGCCCCTTTTCTATGTCCAAGATGTACGTCACAGACCCTACATGAACTCCCCATAAGTAGGGATGGTTACTGTCATTATGGTAATTGCATTATAATAACAATTGTAAGAGCGCTTTAGAACTCTGTGACTGAATTGACAACCCTGGTTAAAGGATAGAAACCAAAGATTAGAACTAAATGGTCAGTTTTCCCAATGGAAAGAGGTAAACAGTGGAGTGCTCCAGGGGTCTGTACTAGGACCAGTGTTTTTTTTAACTTCTTAATTAAAGGTCTGGAAAAGAGAGGTGATCAAATTTGCAGAAGGCACAAAACTACTCAAAGTAGTTAAAACACAACCAGACTGTGAGGAATTGTCGAAGGACCTTGTGAGACTAGAATACCGGGCATCTAAAATGTCCGACGAAATTTAATGTGGACAAGTGCAAAGGGATGCATAGAGGGACAGATAATGCCAACTACAGGAACACAATGCTGGGTTCCATATTAGAAGTCACTACCAGGAACAGAACCTCCTATTGCCTGTGTACACTACAGTACATTGAAATCCTCAGCTCAGCGTGTGATGATCAAAAAGGCAAACAGGAATTATTCAGAAAGGAATGGAGAATATCATAAAGCCTCTGTATAGATTTATGATGTGAATGCCCTTTGGGGACTGTGTACAATTCATCTTAAAAAGGCAACAAAAATTATAAAGGGGAGGGAACGGTTCCCTCACGGAGAGAGGCTGAACAGGTTAGGGTTCTACTGATTGGAGAAGAGGCAACTGAGAGGAGTTAGAGGTTTATCCTACCACGAGTGGTGTGGAACAAGTTAATAGGGAACAGACATTTACGTTTTCCTATAGAACTAGGACTAGGGGTATATAAAAATGTTAAATAAATAAAATAAATAAAAATAAACTAGGGGACAATCCATTAAACTAACTGGTAACACATTTAAAGCAAACGTAAAAAAGTCTTTTTTCAGTCAACGCACAATTAAGCTGTGGGATTTGTTCCTGCAGGATGTGGTCAAAGCTAAAAACATAGTTGGGTTTTAAAATGATGTGGATGTCTGATGATTTTTTTTTTTAGAGAACAGGTCTAATAATACTTACCAGCTAGGCAGACACGGGGATTGCTCCCTTCTACATCTGGGAATGTGCAACATGAAAGGGATCTTGTGGTTACTTCCATGTGACCTGACTTGGCCACTGTCAGAGATGCTGGACTCAATGAACCATTGATCTGACCCAGAATGGCATTTCTTATGTTTTATGCATTATCTCTCTCCCAAATCAATTAGCATTGAGGTCTCAGTCATCTGCTATACAACGCTGACATCTTCTTACAATAAGGCATGAGTCCATTTCTCTAATTAAGAGACTAATGTGCTTTTGTTATAAGTAAATTAGTAAACTATCCACATGTAACAGCAAGACATATGTGTCAGTTAATGCTTGTGGCAACCAGCCATGCTGAGAAATCTGCTAAGGTGAACACAATCCAGAACAGGAAAGTATGTGAGAATCTTCTTATTTTGTGGTGGGGCAGCGTGTATGTGTAAGGGAAGCTTGCACTGCTACCGCCCGTGCCGTCTCTGCTTTGTGGTGGGGCAGTGTTTGTGCAGTAGTTTGCACTGCTACTGCCCGTGCCGTCCCTTCTCTGGTGGGGCACCGTGTGTGTGTAAGGGAAGCTTGCACTGCTGCCACCTGTGCCGTCCCTGCTTTGTGGTGGGGCAGTGTTTGTGCAGTAGTTTGCACTGCTGCTGCCTGTGCTGTTCCTGCTCTGTGGTGGGGCAGTGTTTGTGCAGTAGTTTGCACTGCTGCTGCCTGTGCTGTTCCTGCTCTGTGGTGGGGCAGTGTTTGTGCAGTAGTTTGCACTGCTGCTGCCTGTGCTGTTCCTGCTCTGTGGTGGGGCAGTGTTTATGTAGCAGTTTGCACTGTTGGTCAAAATTCAGTATTCTAAAATTTTGTTTCTTTTATTTTTTGTTCTTTAATTGTATCTTTCTCATTATGCTCTTTTCTTCTCCTCACTTTTCCCTTCCTTCCTCTGGTCTCTTCTCTTTCCTTCTCCACGGCTCCTTTAATTTTTTCCTCTCTTTGTCTTCTCTGCTCTGCTACAGATTAATCTGGTGATTCTTATGAGAATCCTAAAGGTGATCTTGTCCAAGCTGAGAGCCAACCAGAAAGGCTACGCAGACTACAAACTCCGGTCAGTGGCTAATGTTCCAGAGGTCCCAGGAGATGCTCTCTGCTCTCCACCTCGATCTTTTGCAGAAAACTTCCCATACTGCTCGAATATCTCCACTCTTTGACCTTAACCACTTGTCTTAGGCAGTGAAGGAGGTGGAGATGCCTCAGTCCAGATTCACCAGCCCAGAGCTATCATTGCCTTGTGATCCAGATCATCTTTGTGTATTTAGGCCAGTCCTTTCTCCTGTAGCTCTCTTCTCAAGGCATTCTGGGATTTCTAATCCTGTTTTTTTGGGGTTTTTTTTTACCTAAGAAGGTAGGTGTACAATTCTCAGAAGGTATTAATAAAACAGAAATAGTCCAAATACCGCCAGGTCCCTTCAGTGAGCTGGTAGGTGTATAGGGATATGGATGGTTCTGCAGAGGGACACCAAAGGGTGTGCATGGGCCTCAGATAAATCTGTAGGCTGCACTGGCACACATGGGTGTACAAGGGCACAAAAGGGTATGTAGGTGGCAAGAAGAAGCATGCAAGAGAGACAGACAGGTGTGCAGGAGGCATGCAAGAGTGTGTATGCCACTGGTTCTTGTGTCTACCCATCATTGGATTTCTTTCCACTGAGAAACACATTTCAGTGCTTGTGAGTTGGCCTCAGCAAAATTGTGTTCCATGTGGGAGCTGTGCTCAAGCAATGAGCAGACTACAAAGTGTTGTATGGCCTACCTCTTGCTACAAGGTCAGGTCTCATGTCTGGCAGAGCAGTGTTTTCCAACCCTCTCCTGGAGGCACACCTAAGCTGTCAGGTTTTTACGCTATCCGTAATGAATGAATATGCATGAGAGTGCACCCACTGGAGAGCCAGTGAAGAGAAATTGTGAAGCAGCATTCTGTAAAGGGATGTCAGGGAGTAATTGGAGGTGGAGTTCTTGGACCATTTCAGTTGATACCGTTTTGGAAGTTAGGGATAAAGTGTATCAGCCTATTATTTGCAAAAACTCATGCCGCAGAGAGAGTGAGAGTGAGTGCTAGGCAACCTCTTGAGGCTTGTTGAATAGCAGGCAGCAAGTTCTCAATACTGTGCTGGTTTAGAGATTTCATTTCATTGAGCTAAACAAGCACAGCCCTGCCTCTGATGACCCAGTGAATGATACAAAAGATTAGAAAGGGCAGGGAGTGAAAGTTTTGTTATTTTATCTCTTCTGAGAATATGGAATAGAATCTTTCATGGGGGACGTTTTGTGGACTGTACCCCGACTGTGTGATTTTGGGCAGGCTGCACCAACTGCTTGTGTCTGTAATTGTAAATAATAATAATAATAATAATGTTAATTGAATTTCCCTTCACCTTCAAAATATGTAAAAAAAAATCAAATCACATATATTTGACATCCGCTTTTCCAGAAAAAATGCTCAGAGCAAATATATATGTTCATCCACCCCAGTGTTGGTTGCATGTGTGTTTTAGGTGCACTGGGCAAGGGTGCTGCTATAGCATAAATACATTATGTTTATTATTAACTCTTAAGGTTAGCCAAGGCCACCCTGACTCTGATTCCTCTCTTCGGGATACATGAGGTGGTTTTTATCTTTGCCACTGATGAGCAAACCACAGGCATCCTCCGCTATATTAAAGTCTTCTTCACCCTCTTCCTCAGCTCTTTTCAGGTGAGTTTTGCACTCCCCAACCTCAATACCCAAGCTCAGGAGACTGCAAAGGCAGGGGATCAGCGAGACAGGTTCAGGACACAAAAGGGTCACTGGGGTCTGACCTGTGTATCGGTCTCCTATTGCTGATCTTAGATGCTCCTTCCATCACTGGCCTCTCACTCATTCCTCCCATCACCAGCCCCACTCACTGGTTAACACACTATTTCTATCTTAATTCCTATTTTTGCCTCTCTCTGTCCAGGCATCAAAGTCTCTGGTGAACATAACTTTGAGGCAATTTATTTGAGGCTGCTGTCTCCCAGCACACACTGTGATCTTAGAATTTTGCTGAAGGCAGGACTCGTCTGACAGCACCCAAGCTATGACCCAGATACTGATTGCTGCAGTCTGAAGGAGGTCATTGTGCTGCTTTCTAATTTTTGTTCTCTCTTCTCAGGGGTTCCTCGTTGCCGTGCTGTACTGCTTTGCTAATAAGGAGGTAAGAAGCTGCAGATATCTCTCATTCAGACCCAGCACTTGCTGAGCCTTTACTCGTATAATGCTGACACTAATAATCCTGCTGGCTTTTTACATATAAACTCTCCATGAACCCCAGTGAAGGAGAGCAGTGATGGAGACCCAGCCTGTGTTCACAGTTCATCATTAGAGTAATGTTAGGTGTTTCTCCCTAGTTTGTAGTGAGCACTATCGCCTCATTAAAGTATCACAACAAAAGGATGATAGTAGACGGGGATCTGCAGGTCAGGATTGAGGTGCACTGGCAGAGCTGCCTGTGTGCGTGGCTTAGTGCTGGAATTACAGGGTGTGCTGCAGGTTAGAACTGAGGTGCAGTGACAGAGCTGTGTGTGGAGCTCAGTATTGGAATAGCAGGAGGAGCTGCAAGTTAGGAGTGAGGTAAATTTATTTATTTGTTTATTTATTTGTATTTAAACATTTTTATATACCGCACAATGGGGTAGGGATCTATCCGTCTAGGCGGTTCACAAAATAAAAACATACATAAATTAATCATACATAAGTAAAACATTCGGCAAATAATACAATTACAAAAGAGGCTTCTTATTTGTTGATAGCAAAGTAGTGTATTATGCGGAAGTCTTATTGTAAATTATATGCACGTGTAAAGAGATAGGTTTTTAAAAGTTTTTTTAATTCAGCACGGTTTGACGTTAATCGGATATGTTCTGGAAGAGTGTTCCACAAAGTTGGTCCAGCTACTCAAAAAGCTCGTTTTCATGTTAAAGATAAAGTAACAGATTTTATTGAGGGAATTTCCAACATAAATTTGTCAAGAGATTGGAGCTGTCTGGTTGGCCTATAAATTCTTAGTAGTGAGCATAACCAGGTGGAATTAGTATTGTATATCAAGTTATGTATTATGGACAATATTTTGTATGTTATGCGAAAAGATATAGGTAGCCAGTGTAGATATTGTAATGTAGGAGTGATGTGATCTCTACGGGATATGTTACATAGCATTCGAGCAGTTGCATTTTGTACTAATTGTAGTGGTTGTATTGTTGTTTGTGGTAATCCAAGATATAGTGACTTGCAATAATCCAAGGCTGATAAAATTAGTGCTTGGGTAACTATTCGGAAATCGTTTGGAAGTAGTAGTGGCTTAAGTTTTTTTTAACAATGGCAGAGCTGCACTTGGGACTCAGTATTGGAACAGCAGGTTGTGCTGTAAGTCAGGAGGAAGGTGCACTGGCAGAGCTGTATTTACTAGGGCTCAATACTGGAATAGCAAGGGAGTGCTGCAGGGCAGATTCAGGTGCGTTAGCAGGGCTGTGCTGTTGTGAAAATTAATTTACCCAGAGTTGTAGCTCTGCTCCAAAATTATATTATGGGGAAGAAAGTTTAAATAGACAAAACCAGGAGAGATTTTCAATCAGTAGTAGTGGAGACTCTTACTGGGGCTCTCTTTAGGTTTTCAAAAGCTGGGGCAGCAAGAAGGGCAAGTTGCAGCTCTAACATATTGAAAATTAACAGAGTATATTCAATTATAAGCCATACCCCCAAACCATCCACTGTTTTAGACTCTAACCATTTTTTTCTGGAATCTACTCCGACATTTAATTGGCTTTGGAACATTTTATAGACATCCACCTGCAACTTCTGGCAGGACAGAAATGGCTTAGAAAAACCGTGCAAAGAAAAGTGGCTATAAAAAGCACTGCAGGGCTATTCCCTGCTCCTTCAACACTGGCATCCCACAGCACCTTTTGGCTGAAGGTTTGGTTTGCACAACTTTCTTCTGGGACATGTTTCCCCTCTGGGAGATGCAGGAAACCAACATTTTGCGCAATAGATGTTATTGCCAAATAGTTCAAACTGACTTCTAGCCCTTTTTCCCTGCTTTGGCCAGACCCTTAACCATAACTCCCAATGCAGCAAGGAGTTTTGCACACAGAAAACATGCACATAAGTCATTGTTTATTCATAGCACATGTTTCCAACAGTCTGTAGGTGAGATGTGGATTAGTTTGGATTAGAAATTGAGGTTTTGCTTCTTCTGTTACATGATTATGGAGTAGTATACCTATGGACATTTGTTCATTATGCAGTATTTTGTCATTCCCTGAAAACCTGGTTCTTTTAAACAAGGTGGATGGGCCATGGTTTGGAACTGTCATTCTCTAATATAATTTATAGGAGCTATATCGTTATTTTTAGAATACTGGATTGTGTTTTAAGTCCTTATTGAGATAGAATTAACCAATATGGTCCATTGATTCCAACTGACATCACCACCAGACTGGGGAGGGGGGTGGGTGGGGGGAGTCTAAGTAATCTCTCACATGGGGCTGTTCTTGCAGGTGAAGTCAGAGCTGAAAAAAAAATGGCAGCTGTGGAAGCTGGACCATCCTGCACTGTGCTGTACGCGATGATGTCACTACCAGAGATGAATAACGCACAATCAAGCCCAGCAGCACAGAACCTGCACTATTTCTCAGGGACACCATTGGATCTGCTCTTTGTCGTCTTCCTCCTCCATGTTCCAGGTGCAGGAACCAGTGGCGAGACCTGCCTATCTGCAGCATGCCAGAGGAACGTCCTTGATTATACCACAGCCATAGCCAGTCATTGATTAGTGACACAAGCCTGAAGCAGAGCCCCATGGTGTGTTCAGAAACTGTTCAAGAAACCCCAGAAAGCCATGTCCTCTGCTTGGAAACACAGCCTGCCTGCATGCATTCACCCCACGCTGTGTACCCTATGATAGAAGCTCTGGAATGCGCATCCTCTCCTGGAGGCAGCTCAGACCACCAGCTCTAAACCCAAACAGCTGGCTGATAGAAGGGGAGGTTCCATTTACTATGAAATGCTACTAGCTCCAATTATGACTACTGTTATCAAACAGTGCTGTAGTGCTACAAGGTATATGCAGCACTATTCAGGCAGAAGGTTCCTCCTAGGGGAAGGAAGCTCTCTAGCCCAGAACTGCTGTACCTAATGCTTGCTGCAAAAGTCAAATTGAGCATATGAGTGTGTGTTGTGGAGACAGGCCCGTAGTGACCTTTCACTGCAAAAATAAAATAAAAATAAGGAGGGAAGGATGTATTTTCTTTCTCAAACAAAAACCAGGTATGTGTTTTTAGCAAGAGCTTAAAGTGAAGGTGCCTGGCCTCAGTGGTGGGAAACGTGCACTGATGGCCTGTGAAGTAAGGTGGATAGCATTGAAGTCCTTGGGGGGGGGGGGGGGGGGGGGGGGGGGGGGGGGGATATGAGCACAAGTGGGAGAGAGGGGTAGGAATACACCTTCTGTCTTCAGATGAGCGAGTGTATCCCAATTACCCCTTATTGTCTTTGGGCAGTTGCTGCAGACATGTTTTCTTGCTTATTCTCCTTTGCAGGTCCTCTCTTGCCTTCCCTTTCACCTCTCAGAGAACCATCAGGCCGATACAGTAAGGACGCGGAAGAAAGAGTGCGGTAGTGCCGGGCGCACCCTCGTTTGCCGCAGGCACAGTCCGGATCACATACCGCTCGATACAGTATTTAAACGGCATGCAAATGCAAGCCGCGTCCAAAGCGTGTCCATGAAGCGCTATCCATTTTACTGTATAGAGCGCTATACAGCGCCTATACAGTATCCTGGGTGCACTGGTACCTGTCATTTCAAATGTCATTTGAAATGACAGGTATCCAGGAAGTGGATACAGGAGAAGGGCTGGTGCAGTTTGTTTTGTTGTCCTGTGCAAATGATTGCTTCAATGCCTGACCCCCGTGACCTCGGACGTCCAGCCGGGCGCTCGGGTCATGGCGTGCGTTCATGCACCTTCGCTGCCATGAGCGCACGCCGTGACCTCGGACGTCCAGCCGGGTGCTCAGGTCATGGCATGCGCTCATGCACCTTCGCTGGCGAGGGCTTCTGGAAGCTGCCTTGCATGGGGAGTGCCCGATCCGCCCCAGGCTGCTGAAGCCGCTCTCGCCGCCGGCTGCCCTCGGGGGGGGGAGAGGACTGGGGCTGCTCCGGAGCTGTCAGCGCGCCCGCACGGGAGACCGGCACCCATGGACGCGGCCAAGGCAGGTGAGCGGGGGCTGGGGGAAAGGTTGCCCGATCCTGGCTCCTCTAAAGGTCTTGTCCCGGGGGTTGAGGCAGAGAAAGCAATCATTTGCATGCGCTCATGCGCCTGCGGGGGCTGCTGGAAGCCGCCTCGCATGGGGAGTGCCCTATCTGCCCCGGGCTGCTGAAGCCTCACAGGAAAGTTTGCCCGTGAAATTTCATCTCTCTCTGCTGGGGCTTGCCTGACGCTCCACACTAACGCAGGGGTAAGGGTAGGCGGTAAATTAGCAGGTTAAACACGCGGCAAAACTGCAGGTGAAAAAGGAGATAATCGGGGTGCACGTTACTGTATGGGAGGGAATAGCTAATCTGATCGTTTACATCTCATATACATGCCACGGGCGGAAAGGGTTACCCGTTGATTTCAAGAAGCGGTAAGGATGGGTTAAAAGGGATAGTGAATCGCAGGTTGGACTTACGCGGCCAAATTGTGGGTACAAAGTGGGTTAGAAGCAGGGTAACCGCAGCCGCACTTTACTGTATCGGCCTGGCCGCTCTGTCTACTCCTTCCCACCCAACATTAATGCATGCAACTGGTAGCGGAGAGAGGGCCAAGCCCATCCAGGGAGGAGACCAGTGTGATTTTTTTTCTTTTTGGCCCAGGAGTTCCTCCTTCCTCTTCCAGTTCACTCAGAACCAGTGCTGGGATCCTGGCAACTGAAGGCTTTGTTAACAACTCCATGGAGATTCTTCCCTTGTTTTTAACAGGTCCTCCCCTTCCACTCTTCCTGGTCTGCTCATTGCAGCAAGAGGCCTGAGAGCCCTGCAGCAGGGCTCCCTCTGGACCCTGACGACGGCGGCCATTAGATGGCAGCCCTTAATAATGACCCCAACTTACTTGGGGATGGCCTGAGGAGCCTTTCATTGGGCAGGCCAAGCACCGCTACAGCACCAGCCCACCTCTGTTACTTTTGAGGGAGGGGGATAGGGTCTTGTGCTTAAACTGGGGCACACATACTTTTGATAAACAGACTCCTCCTTCTTCTTCAAAACGCTAGTCCATATCTCCTTCCCCACCTACCGCACCCACCTCACCGGTGCCTGGCCTAGGTGCACAATCTAAGTAACTTTCCCTCTGCTCCTACCACATTGTCATCCCTCTTTTTTTCCTCCTGTGTAGCTTCTCTTACTTCCCTTATGCTCCTCTTTTTGCAGGGCCATGGCTTCTCCTCACAGTGACACTGGCTGCTGCCTTTCACTAGGCCCGACGCTCGTTGCTCTTACCTCTCTCCTTTCCCCCTCCAGCTGCTTGCTCACACTGCTTCTCACTCCCTTCTACTTGCTGCTCCCCTCCAATCTGTGTAACGCACAGCATGGGCACTCAGCAGAAAACGGGCTGTGGGCAACAGCAGGCAGGAAGCCTCTCTCCTTGTGCTCCCACTCCCAGTTTCTTTTAGAAGAAGTAAATAAGACCACCAGGCTGCACACGCAGTAGTACAGGTAAGAAATGCTCATCTGTCCACCCTCCCCTAAAGATAAAGTTAACACACTGCCAGTGGCACTGGTTAGACAGCCACCGCCAGCTTGTGGAAACAGCACCCACACTGGCCTGCCCGACCACGTAATGCCAAAGGGGTGGGGGGTGCAGCCCATACCCGCTTTTTATGCAGCTTTGGATTACAATAATGGGCTGGGAACCTGGCGATCTGAGACCAACATAGTGCAGAGCCCACACCACACCACACCATAAGTCCTCTAAGCGGACCTGGCTTCTAACAATGCTGTAAGCCACCTTGTGCAGCAATGGGTAAGGCAGGCTAAAAATGCAAGCCTTAGAAATATATGTATTCTAGAGGAGAGGAAGGAAGGGAGCACTATGAGACAGACATTCAGCTACCTCAAACCTGTAAACAGTGCACAAGCGGCAAGCACTTTGCAGTGGAAAGAAAATTCCAGAACAACAGGTTAAATTCAAGAGTAACATTAGGAAATATTCACTAAAGGGGTGGATGAATGAAACAGCTTCCCTGTGGAGGCAAAACCAGTACCAGAATTGAAGAAAGCCTGGGAGAAGCAGAGGGGATCCTTGGCTATAGGTAAGTGAAGGTACATTTGGAGAACAAATGGGAACTGCAATATTGCAAAAGAAAAGGGAAAAAAAATGCCCTCCTATTGTACATTTCCAGTAAATCTTGCTTTCCCCAGCTGAATGTGCATGGGGGGGGGGGGGGGGGTGAGTACAAGATCAGAGAGGCACTGCAGTGTAAAGACTACTGCTTGCTGCTGCGCTGGGTGAGAGATACCACTTGTGGCTCTAGTTACTCACAGGATTACTTCTCAGCAGTATGTCCAGGCACAGAACTGCAAAGCGACACAAAATCAAAACCTAGAGACCAATGCCAGAGTTACAACAGGTGAAGGAAGAAGTGGGAAGAGAAAAAGAAACTGGCCTCCAAAGTAAGGGGGTCATTTATCAAAGTGCTATATGGCGTTTTTGCATGCGTTAAGGCGTTTTCGCATGCGAAAAACATTTTAACGCATGCAAAAATGCCATAACGCATGGTGCAATGCAAATTAGGAAATTAGGGTAACATCAAACTAGGTTGAGAGAACATTGCACAAATCTCATCTTTGAGTGAGTTTCCTTACTCCGAAGGTCATCAAATTTTCACAAGAGTGCACTGTCCTGTTCGTACGTCACACTCTGCATGTAAAAGTGGCCCCTAACCCCTACACTACTAACTAAACCTCACCTCGAGTTACTAGGTAGGCCTCATATAGAGGTATACATACCTATCTAGTACAAGGGCCTTATCGCTAGTCAGTCTCTCTCTCCCCCTCCCCCCCACAGTGGTAATTTCTTTGCGAAGCGCTAAGATAGGTTGTTTATCGCAAAATGCGCTATTACCATAAAACACGCCCCTTTTCATATCGCATGCAATATTTAGTGCATTTTGAAAAATCCAGGTCTAAGTCTCAGGATACACACAATAAATATTGATGAGATACATTTGAATATATTTGGGCTAAAAGCCCAGCTAATTTACACATTTTCATTACATTAAAGACCGAGCCTGTTTGGGTGCCTCATGACTCTCTTCTCTGGAGGAAGGCATAATGCTCGTGTAAAGAAGAGATTAGGTGATGCCTCCAGCAAACTCTGGCTCTTATTTCCAAGCTAATCCAAGACAGTTACATTACTGTTTGTTAAAGCCACTTCTTGCTAGCCCCAACACCTTCGCCACTATAAGCTGGAGCTCACCTTTTATAGTTGGCTGGTGATCAACGCAACAGAAATGAGGCCAATGAAGGGAAAAATAAATATTATTGATTGCAAAATTTGAGTTCCTTCATGAATGCAGTCAGAGGTCAAAGAAAAAAAAAACGAAAAATCTCCCCACCCTTTCAGTCATCCAAATAAGGGACAACCTCTGGGGTAGAGAAAGAAAAGGAACAGCTAACACTATTTGCAGGGTTCAAGAACTCATACCCCAGCCTAATGAAGCAGAGCAGATCAAATCCTGGACTATGCCCTATCTGGCATAAAAATGAGAGAGGAAAGAACCTTGTACATTTACACACAGCCAAATATTGATAATCAGTAAGCCAAAGGAAGAGCCAGCAGACAATTCTAGTTCTCTCTTTTAACATGTTCAAGAGACCACTGAAACCATACATTCTCATCTACTGACAGACACTAGAAATCCCTGCCCGACACCCTTGCTCAGTCAATGAGTTTGAGCAATGGGCACAAGCATGACCTTGGGTTAGGGTCACCTACCCCTCCTGATTTGGCATTTCCAGGAATAAAGGATTCATATACTGAGGCTTATTCACTAAGATTTATAAACTGACTATTGCCAGTGGAACTACAAGCAGCATATACATCATAAAATTAAGGATATAAAAAAGAATCTTAACAAGTAAAAGAGCCATAGCTTTGTAGTTTAAATAATCTCTCCAGGAATCAAATATTGCCCAATAAATTAAATAAATCCTCCAGAAAGAAATGACTCAGCAGGTTAGAGATGAAACAGAATACCAAGGAATGCCAGTCACAAGCTGCCAATCCTCCATTTAGTGCAGCTTCCAAGATCATCTCTTCACAACATGTCAAGTACCTGCCAATTCATTCAAATCCTACTATCAGGGTTGGTGCTGCAGTTTCTTATACAAGTGATATACCACACAGAATATGGAAGCTGTGTACAGACGTTTGCTGACAATTACAGCAGGGTAGAGCCTCTTGTCCAATTGCTGTTAATTGGAATAACCCAGGGAATAACCCAACAGTGCAAACACTACTACATGAAATAGTCCACTGTCATTCCCTACAGAAGGGTGATAACTCCCAACAGCAGTACCAGCTGAAGTGGGGAGGATGTAATGCCTTAACGTCCTTGGCCTTGTGCAGGACTGGGTGATGCTCTGATGTTATGTCTCTCTATAAAGACCTGGTTGTGCTCACATTCTTTCTTGTTGTGGAGTCTATGCTTTAATGAATATTCACACATAATTTTGACTGTAACCATATAGACAAAATGATATGTACTAGTCTGTATAAGACTATACTGTAGCGCTCAGCTCTTGTTAAGAAGGCAGACTCCCTGTCAGAAGCTTTGCCACCTTATACATTCCTGGAGTTTTGCTGGTTCTACTACAGAAAGGAAAATTGGTTCTTACCTACTAATTTTCATTCCTGGAATACCATAGATCAGTCCAGACAAGTGGGTTTATGCATCCCTACCAGCAGATGGAGGCAGAGAACAAAACTTTGAACCACTACTAATGCCACCTGCAGTCCCCTCAGTATTGACCTGTATCCAAGCCAAGATGTCTAACTCCAAACCTCCAGGATCTCTTTCTCTAAAAGGATTGGGGAACAAGTTGGAACTCCCAACCAAATTGACCTCTGAACTATGGGATCTTGCATCTCAAATAAGCGAAAACTATATACAATTATATTCTGCAGCACACATTTAAATCCTGTATCCTGAATCAGGAGAGGTCTTTCAAGAATAATCATAATGGGCTGGGAGTCTGGACTGATCTAGGGTATTTCAGGAATGAAAATTAGCAGGTAAGAACCAATTTTCCTTTCCTGTTCATACTCCAGGTCAGTCCAGACAAGTGGAATGTACCCAAGCCCTTTACACTGGGTGGTATCCTGAAAGACCTGCACACAGCACACTTTCCCCAAAGGCGCCCTCGTATCCAAATGGTAATGTTTAGTGAAAGTGTGCAAAGAGGACCACATTGTTGCCTGACAAATCTCCTGGGGAGACTCAGACACTCTGACCATGAGGCTGCCTGTGCCCCAGTGAATGTGCCCGCAATCCCTCAGGGATCGATCAATCTTTACAAATATAGGCCAAAACAATCGCCTCCTTTAACCAACAAGAAATTGTACTATTAGTCACTTTAAAACCCTTCTTTGGTCCACTGAATAACACAAAAAGATGGTCCGAGGTCCGAAAACCATTAGTCACCTTGAGATATCTTAGGTGAACCCGACGCACATCCAAAAAATGAAGTTCCCTCACATGAGGAGAATCGGGCATCAGATGAGAAAACCCCGGCAACTCCACCATCTGGCTAAGATGAAAAGCAGACACCACCTTCGGCAAAAAGGAAGGAACCGCCCGCAATGAGACTCCATCATCAGAAATCCGCAAAAAAGGCTCCCTGCACAATAAGGCTTGGAGCTTAGAAATCCATCTCGCCGAGCAGGTCGCCACCAGAAAAACCGCCTTCAGGGTAAGATTGTTCAAGGAAGCCCTGTGTAAAGTCTTGAAAGAACGACCACATAGTACTCGCAGAACCAAATTAAGATTCCAGGATGGACAAAGTCTACGGACTAGAGGAAGCAAATGCTTTGCTCCTTTCCAAAAAACGCACTACATCCGGATCCCTGCAACTTTCCTCTGAAACAACCCAAGGCTGCAGCCTGGACTCGGAGAGAATTATAGGCCAAACCTTTCGACAGACCCTCCTGCAAAAAGGCCAAAACCTGCAAAGGATCAGCGTCATAGGCACCACACCAGGACTTAAACACTCTCCAAACTCTGAAATATGCCAAAGAAGTGGAGGATCTTCTAGCCTGAAGAAGAGTAGAAATCACCTGCTCGGAATACCCTTTCAGGCAGAAGCGTGGTCTTTCAAAAGCCAAACTGCTAGACAGAAGTGATCCGCTTGTTTTGACAAGATGGGTCCCTGACATAACAGACCCTTCAAATGGCTTAACTGAATGGGTTTGTGTCTACTGCTAGCTGCACTAGATCCACAAGCCACGGATGTCACAGCCACTCCGGTTCTCTCCAGGATCACTCGTCCCTGATGCTGCTCGGTGCAACGTAATACCCGACCTACAAGCAGCCAGGACGAAAGACATAGCAGGAGCCTCTCTGGCCACTGCTGAACTGTGGAGCCAAATTCCCTTCAGCGGCTGAAAAACTTGGCATTCTTTCTTGTTGCCATGAGATCGAACTGGGGTTCGCCCCACTTGCACCGAAGGAGCACAAAGGCCTTCGTCGACAACTCCCATTCTCCTGGGTCCAGTTGTTGCCTGCTGAGATAAAAATCAGCCTGCACATTGTCTACACCTGCTACATGAGACGTTGTGAGAGCTGCTAGATGAAGTTCCACCCAGGTAAAGAACTTCTTGAGCCACCAAATGACTCTTTATCTCGATCTGCCGATTGATATAGGCCACCGTTGTTGCACTGACCAAGAACACATGTACTGTCTGTCCCTGAATCTGAGGGAGAAAGAACCACAGCGCCCTTCAAACCGCCCTTGTTTCCAGATGGTTGATTGACCAGGACGCTTCCACCGGGGACCACTGCCCTTGGGCTGCTGATCCTTGACACATCGCTCCCCAACCGCTGAGACTGGCAACTGCGGTCATTACCACCCAGTCCAGAACCTCCAGATCCGCTCCTTTCTCCAAACTGGACCGCAATAGCCACCACGAGAGACTGGATCTGGCTTCCTCCTGAAGCAGCAATGGTATTTGAAACTCCTCCGACATTGGATTCCAACGGGACAGGAGAGCTTTCTGTAATGGATGCATGTGCGCAAAAGCCCATAGCACCAAATCCAGCGTGGAAGCCATGGAACCTAGGACTTGCAAATAATCCCAAACTTTGGGGACTGGCAGGTCCTGCAGCCAAAGCACTTGTGACTGCAACCTGAGCATCCTTTCAGGGGTAAGAAACAACCTGCCCAACTGGGTGTCTAATTGCGCTCCCAGAAAATCCAAGGACTGGGATAGTATGAGCTGGCTCTTTGGCATCAGAGCCAGACACTCCACCTCCGACTGAATAAACCAATCGTGGAGGTACGGATAGACCATAATCCCCTCTTTTCTGAGGGCCGTCACCACTACTTTCATCACCATAATGAATGTCCTCGGTACAGTAGCCAGCCCGAAAGGAAGAACTCAAAACTGAAAATGCTCTCCTAGCACAGTGAAGCGCAGAAACCTCTGTTGGTTCGCTCTGATGGGAATATGGAGATATGCCTCCGTCAAACCCAGAAAAGCCAGGAATTCCCCCATGTGCACTGCTGCAGTCACTGCCCGCAAAATTTCCATCCAAAATCATGGCACCCGCAATGCCGCATTGACTCTTTGCAGATCCAGAATGGGCCAAATGAGCCCTCCTTCTTGGGAACCACAAAGTATATGGAATACCTTTCCCGACTGCGCTCTTTGTGTGGCACTGAGAGAATGGCTTCTAATCACTGCAGCCGCAGCAGAGTGCCCTGCACCATTTATTTATTTATATATTTAAAAACTCTTCTATACCGTCGTTAAGTAAGTTAACCATCACAACGGTTTACAGAAAGGCACGATAATAAAAATTGAGTGGTATAGATTACCAATTAAAAACATGTGCCATCATAGTACGGTTACAATTTATACAATAACTATGTGTGTAGTTTAGGCCTTTTTGTTAGGAACATTTTAGGCGGTTTGAGTTTAACATTAATATGCATTAGTAGGATAAGAATAACAGCCTCTAACTTGGTGCGTCCTTATGAATCAACTGATTTTCTCCTTCTCTTTATCTTTATAGAAAGCTTGTTTAAAGAGCCAGGTTTTCAGATTAGTTTTGAATATTTTCAAATTTCTCTGCAGCCTTATTTCGAGTGGAATGGTGTTCCATAGTACGGGACCAGCCAGTGACAGTGCTCGATCCCTTACTTGTGTGAGGCATGCTGTTTTGACAGAGGGGACAGTTAGTAGAGCCTTATTAGCAGATCTCAGGTTTCTTTGCGGGACATTTTATTTATTTTTTATTTATTTAATTTTATATACCGGCAACCGTTTGCACATCGTGCCGGTTTACAGACATGTACGCGCAGTGCAGTGTTAAGCCAGTCTGCTTTTTCGTCGTGGATTAGTTTATGGATTATACATAGTACCTTATATTGTATTCTTTGTTCAATTAGAAGCCAGTGTAATTCGGCAAGTGTTCCTGTAATGTGGTCTCTTTTTTGCCAGTCAAAATTCTAGCAACGGAATTTTGCAATATTTGTAAGTGACGTATCGTAGCTTGTGATAGTCTTAATAGCAGTGAATTACAACAATCAGTGCTTGCAAATATCATTGCCTGAAGAACTGTGCGAAAATTGTTTAGCGTTAGTAGGGGTTTTAGCCTGCTCAGGATCATTAGTTTCGCGTATCCTTCTTTTATTTTCTGTGAAATATGATGTTTCATGTTTAGCTCAGGGTCAATTATTACTCCCAAATTCCGTATTTTTATAGCTAACTCAACTGCTTGAAAATTTTTGAGTGTGGATGTTGGTTGTATATGGTGTATGTTTTTACGCTCAAGGTGTAAGAAATCAGTTTTGTCGATGTTTATTACCAGTTCCATCTGGTTTAGGAGCTGTTTGATTATTTCAAGGTACATATTGGCTAGCTTCATTGTTTCTTCAATACTTGCTGGGCGAAGCGCAATGGGACACCACAAAGGCATCTTTGAGGGGTGGGGGGGGGGTTCGAAAAAATTCTAATGCATAACCATTCCTTATTACTTTCAGCACCCATTAATCGGAAGTGATTCTGGTCCACTCCTCATAAAAATGGGATAACCTTCCTCAGACAAGCCACGAGGGAGAAGTGGACCAGACTGCCTTCTTTGGATGGGCTTCGCACCAACGGAGCCCTGTCCAGAACCCTCTCTGGCCGGTCTACTGGTCCCCCCCGAAAAGACTGCTGTCCTTCCTGAACCTTGCTTCTGCGAAGAACTGGAAGAACGTCTGTTGGAGCAAATCTCCTCATCTCATGGAAGCTCGTGCGAGGCGGCAAGGGCTTCTTAGTGCCCTTCTTATCCTTGGGCAACCTATTCCCTTTAGACTATGCCAAATGCTTCATCAGCTTTTTCAGGTCTTCTCCAAACAATAACTGTCCTTTAAAAGGGGGATTAGTAAGTTGTGCCTTCGACCAAACATCCACCGATCAACTGCACAGCCACAGAAGCCTTCGCGCGGACACCATATTCCTAGTTGAAATGCTAAGCATATCACAGAGGGCATCCGCAGGGGTTCCTCTGGCCTTCTCCTGCACCTTCTGCACCCAGCACAAACAAGCCCTCTGCAGTCCTAAGGCTCAGAGCTGAGACCTCAAACAGTCTCTTCAACAGGATCTCCAGCTTCCGGTCCTGGACATCCTTCAAAGCCACCAACCCTGCCACTGGTCATTATCTTCGTCACTGCTAACACTGCTGCATCCACCTTCAGCAGCTTCCACAGCTACAAGGTGCTCTCTGGCAGGTGGTACAACCTGGCCACCTTCAATCCAGCTTCCAGGGAATCCCACTCCTGGTCAATCAGCATCTTCACCTGCTTTGGCAAGGGGAATGTCCTCGGCGGTCCATGCAGACCCTACAACACTGGGTTTACCCCTTCCATGTCGGAGTCCTCTTGCGCTACCTTAATCCCCAGTTCTTCCAGAACCTAAGGGATGAGAGGCTGCAATTTGTCCTTGCAGAATAACCTAACCACCCTAGGGTCATTCCTCTCTGCCAGAGGGACCTCGCCTGCACCTGCAGACCACGACCTGATCAGCGCTCTGGTCCACTTGTGGGTCCTGCGGATCATTGCCTAGTGGATCAGTGCTATCTGAATCCTCAGAGGAAACAGTCACCTAGAGATCGATCCAGGTGCAAAATGCCCCCGTTCCTTGGAGGCGCCTCAGCCCGAGACTTCTTAGCCTCGCTCCGGGCCAGCCGACATCAGCCAGCTGCCAGCTGATATCTGCCAGCTTCTGCCTGGCGATATAAGCCTCATGCATCAGCAAAACAAAATCCACAATAAAATCTGCCATGGCTCCCCTGCTCCACTGGTGCAGAGTCCTCCCCAGTGCACGCTGACATCTCCCCCACCATCTAACCCCTACAACACAGGAGAAAGAGCGGGAAGGGAGTCCCTGCTTTCCTCATCCATGGCAGGACTCCTGCCATGTGGAGCCAAAATGGCCACTGTCTCTCTGCCCCCCCCCCCCCCCCCCCCCAGGCCTCCTGCACAGGGCCTGCAGCCCAAGTGCAGCATCTGCCCCTTGAAGCCTATGTCAAGGCTCCATCACCTCCAGATACACAGACAAGGCATAGATGGGCCACATTGAGGCGAGAGTGCCTCCCCCTGCAGGCCCGACCGGATTTCCACACTCAGTGGGAGAAGGCATGGCTTGCGGCTAAAAATAAACCGAGCAGCAGAGAAAAAATAAAGCCGCCGCTACTGTCCTGGCTCCGGGGGCTGAATGGACAGCTTGAGTCACATGAATCCCTCCTCATTCCGATACCGAGCAGACACAGCCGCACAAGGGAGAGAACACAGTAACGGCAGCCCTAGAAAGCACACAGCCTCCCCAGCCCCTCAGAAAAACAAAACACCTGAAGGTGTACTCGCCTGTTTCTGGAGTCCAGGACACTGCAACAGGCCAGCTTGGGTGGGAGGCCCTCAGGGGGCGTGAGGGAACGAGGACTCCTGGCTTTCCCTCCCCCTGGAATCAAGGGTTGAGTCTGGCTGGGGATATCCAACTCCCTGCTCGCCCTGCTCATCCAGAGGGATGGCCCACAAAGAAACCTAGCACTTCTGGGAGTTCCATCCTCAGATATTCTCTCTCTCTTTTTTTTTTTTTCTCTAAAGTATCCAACTGCAGGTTTGCAGCTCTACCATCTGATGGAGACAGAGAAATACTGAGAGACTGCAGGTGGCACTCAATTATGTAGTAATGCCTCATAATTTTGTTCTTTGCCTCCCATCTGCTGTTAGGGATGCATAAACCCACTTATCTGGACTGATCTGGGGTAGGAACAGGGCAATTACAGACATACAATATTACAGCAGAAAATTTGACTGGCACAAATTATTAACCATGTACCATCACACACACATTTTATTCTAAATTAGACCAAAATTGAAATGGCAAACTCTCAGTCTCATAGAGTTGTGTGCACTGATGACCCAAATAATTATTTTTCAAGTTATCCAGGGCTCGAATGGAAAAGCTATCTATTCCTGTTCACCTCAACTGACCTATCCAGTCCTAGAAGTGAAGGCTCTGTATTCCTGTGTCTCTCACCTTAGGCATCCAGTCCCAGAGATGAGAGGATATGCACTGTGTCCATTCCCTGAACCACCCAATCCCAGGGACAAGAGGCTTTGAATCCCCATACTCAACCGACCCATCTAGTTCTGTATTCCTGTGCTATCCAGGTCTTAAGACGTGAAAGGCTCTGTGTGCCTCTTCCAGAAATGGTATTCTAGTCCTTTACTATCCCATATCCGCACCTTCCATTTTAAAGAGAAAGATCAAAAGACAAGTGTAGAGGAACTGGCATCAGATGACTTCATGTCCCAACGACTCTTCCCAAGTTTCTGCTTTCTTCTCAAGTGCTGATTCGCGATCCAGAGCTTCACCAGCTGTATCGGCCTGAAACAAGCCTCGTCTTTCCAAGGGTTTGAGGAGCCACCAGATTCTCCTCTCCTTCTCCTCACAGGATGTGGCGTGCTGACTCGTGAAGCTGAGATGCGACCCGCACAGCCTCTGCCGCATCCTGCGGCGTTTGTCATCTTTGGGGTGGAAGGTATCACCCACCGTCTCAATCAATGCACAGAAGGAACCTGCAAGGAGGAGGAGAAAGGGAGACTGTAACACAAAGAAACTATTAGAGGGAATTTCCCTTTCATTGGCTCCCTGAGCTGCTAAGGTGACCCCTCTGGATCCCCCTGAGCCACCACAGATTCCTGTCTTTGGTTCTCTCTCTCTCCTTTTTTTTTTTTTTTTAAACTTGCTATGAATAAAATAATAAAAAAAAAATACACAGAAAGTAATACTTTCCTTTGCAGGGAGTCGTGGGTCCATAAGGGCAGGCTGCATGGCAGATCAGCAGGGAGCCAGACCACTGGCTATATCAATCTCCATTCTCTTCAGGCTGAATTAAACAAGGGTCCCCGATCCCCTTGTTCAGCCACTCTACCCTGGGATGGCCCTTGACAGAACATAACACCCCAGGAAGTAAAAAGCCTGAACCTCGCTCTTTTTTTTTTCTGTAAACTCTAGCCTGCAGGTTTTGCACATCTACCATCTCCTGGAGACAAAGAAGTACTGTGGGACTGCAAGTGGCATGCTAACTAAAGCTTTACTGACATTGCACTACTTTTCTTCTCTGTCTCCATCTGCTGGTAGGGAGGCAAAACCCATGCATCTGGACAGATCTAGGGTATGAACAAGAAAGGGAAACGAACACAAAGAAACTGTTACAGGGAATTTCTGAGACAGTGACAGCGACGGTCTGGGCCTCTGAAGGCATTAAAGGGTCATGCCTGGCATTACATGCTTGATACCTGCTGAACCAAAAGACTGGGAAATCCAGTCACAAACCATATATTTTATACACATGACACTCGATAGAGTTAAAGCAGGGGTGGCCAACTCTACAAATAGATCTGGCTTTCATAAAACTAAAAGATCCACTTTAAACACTGTGCATGCTAATAAATCTCATAAATATTTTTTTCAAACATCCTGAAAACCAGGCCCATGTGCGCCACCTCAGACCTGTTGGATTAACTGTTTGGGGCAACCGAGCATATGGGCAGGGTTCGAGACCAGAGTCATCTCTGGGCGTGGGCACTGGGGATAATACAGTTCCCCAGAGAAGTCCCGGCACCACTCCCTGACAGCACTTACTGCCTGCCTCCTTACAGCTGGAACACAAAGGCTTCTTGCAGGAATTTCCATGGGAAGGGGCCATCTTTCTAGAGACTCTTGTGGGTCTCAGCTTGTAGCTAACATAATTTCTGGGCGAGTGAAAGGGTAATGGCTGTTAAAGTGAAATGACTTCTTAGCTGATAATTTCCTTTCCCCTAGGCCAGTTCATGCACATGGGTTATGTACGCAAACCAGCAGATGGAGACAGTAACAGACTCTCTGACATCACCCTTATATGCCTCTGTGCGGACATCAGCCTGTCAGTATTCCTGAAAAAACTAACTGTGGACAACCTGATCAATAATCAAAATGACAACATGAAATCCTTCCTTTTTTTTGGGGGGGGACGGGGACGGAACAGGGACTTCCAAAAGGCCAAGGAAGCCAGGAATAGCAAGAATAAAAAACCATAGCAAAGGAAAGGTATAAAAATCCAAGAGAAAGGAAAACTACTTACCAGAGAGATCAATTATCAGATCTGAACTCCAGAAGATGTGTACACTTGCCCGTTCTGATAGATTCAAAAATACAGTTAACAGCAGGCAGTATAAGTCGGTAGTTTGGACTGGCCTGACCACCCTAGAGGAAAGGAAATTTCAGCTAAACAGTAATTTCACCTCCCTCTTCATCCAGTCAAGCCAGTCCATATACATGGGAATGACCAAAGCTACTTCCTCCTAGGATGGGATACTGCCTGAGCCCCCTGCAACACTGTCGCTGCAAATGTGTCCTCCTTAACTCAAGCTTTCAGACGATAATGTTTGCAAAAAATAAGCAGGGAAGACCATGTTGCTGCTTTATAAATCTCAGAAGGAGATACCAGCTGTAGCTCCAACCATGAAGTAGCATGTGCTCTTAACTGTTTCGGTAAAGGCACTCCTGTCTCCACATAGGCCGCTGTAATCGCTTCTTTAAACCAGTGCGCCACTGTGGCATGAGAGACTGCCTCTCCTTTCTTCACACCACCATGAAGAATAAAAAGATAATTGGATCTCCGAAACGTACTGATAACAAGGAGATATCGCAAAAGATGGCATCTTCCATCCAAAGACGTAGAATCTCATACTCCTGCTCATCCCTCCGCTTGTCCAGTGAAAGCAAGGAAATCAATTGATTCAGATGAAAACCAGAGACCACTTTCAGCAAAAAAAAAAAAAAAAAAAAAAAATTTTTGAACTCTATCCTGAATAATCGTCAGAAAGAGTTCCCTGCAATTCCGATATGTCGAACAAATGGTGACCAGAAACACTCTGTTTTCAAGATGAGTAACTAACTGCAAGGAGATTTATTTATTTACATTAAAATGCTTAAGAGCGAAAAAAAAAAGAGGCCCTGCCAAAAAGAATAAGACCAAGTTAAGGTCCCAAAGAGAAACCAGAATCCAAAGTAGAGAATGAATAGGCATGACACCTTTCAAGAAACAAGATACAACAGGGTGAGAAAATAAGTGCTGACCCTGAATGTGACCTTTATAGCAAGGTACAGCTGCCACACCTGCACTTTCAAAATATTAAGGGCCATTCCCTTTCTCAGACCCTCCTGGCTTTATCTTCCAGGAATCTTCGAATCCCCCGAAGCCTTGGCTATCTTCTCCAATTCATCTCCAAACAACGTAAGCCCTTAAACAGCTACTTTGTCAAATTAGACTGAGACTGTATCCAGTCTCAGTGCACAACCAGAGAAGCTATTGGGCTGCAATAACTGAGGCTACACCGCTAGCTGCAGTGTACACAAAATCATAACCAGCATCTGCCAAAAAGGCTGCCCCAGGTTCCAGATGGGGAGAATCCTTACCCAATTCTTCCTGTGTGTCCTACATCAAGCGCAAGCTGGACTAAGCCACAATACAACAGCAAGTAGAGATCTGACCATAACTTCAAAGTCTTGTTTCAGCACAGTATCTCTCTTTCTATCCTGGGCATTTTTAAGGGCAGCCCCTCCCTTCCACTGGGATGGTAGTCCTCTTGGTCACCGGGGACACTAGGGCGTCCACTCTCGGGAACCAGAATTGTTCCTTCGCCTAAGGATCCAAGGGATACATGCCCGCCAGAGATCTGCCCTCTTCAAAATTAGCTTCAGGAGAACTGCACTACCTCATGCAGGGGAAAAAAGTGAGAGGCCTTCTGCAAACCGACCATAATGGGGTGGGTCACCCTTGCGAACCTTGGAAATGGAGAAATTAATGCAGGCAACTCATCCCTGTGAAACAGTCATAAGATAGCTTCACCCCTCAGGAAGAACTTCAATTTTCTACAAGGTATCATCCCCAGGACCTGCGGAAAAGGGCTGAAAAACCATCTAGGGAACCTTCTGATAATCCAAACTCCTCTCCCCTAGCTGGGAACAGTTCCCTAGCCCTTTTCTTCTCATGGAAGGATGCCTTTCCATGAGGAGCCAAAACTGGCCGCGGTGCCTCCTGTCCCAGATAAAAGGTCTATAGACTCTTGAAAGATTCTACCCAGGACAGCGCTGACAAATCCATGCTAGGTGTTACAGAAGCTGGGAGCCCCACTTGAAGGATGGAAACCTCTGGTTTTTGATGCAGCTCTGGTGAAAGATTCAGAGGCCCAACCTCCTGTTCTGCTCAGAAAGAGAAGTGGAAGACTTTCCCTAGAGGTCCCGATGCCTCCAATGTTGAATCCCCTGCTACTGTAAATTCGCAGGTCAAGATGTCCCGCCGGCTGCCAAGCAGTCCCTATACAATTTTAACATACTCCTGGCCTGCTCAGGGCGCAAAACACAAGCCGAGCACAGCATGTTTTGTCTCTCACGTTAGCTGCCTGGATTCATGTTGTCTTCTTCCCGTGGCTGTGAGCCTCACAGTTCTGCAACTAAAATCACCTCCAGCACTCACCGCCAGCCCCCCCTAGTTGTGCTGCATCCTCCCATGTTCCAGGAATGCCCCCCTGCCCCCCCTGAAAGTTCCTGGCAGGATAAAGGAAATATTTTTTATTTTATTTTTTTTTATTGTTTCAGCGAGGGAAACACAAAAGTTTAAAGGCACAGTGTTCCGGCATTCATTTCCTAGCCAAAATGGGCTAATCTTCCCATCAGATAAAAGGGGTGGGATAGGGGGGAGAGGAAGGGTGAAATTCCAGAGACAGAGAGAAGAGCCAAGGAGGAAAAATATAGCCTTAACCCACTGGAAACTTCACTGTTAGTTTAACAGAGGGAGGAAGCACCTCACAGAAGCAGCCAGCCTGGCTATTAGGGCTCAACTGAGGGAGACTTGACTATCACCTCAGGAGCACACAGCAAAATCTCCTTCAGCTGGACCTGAATCCACAGCACCAATATGAACAATCACTATCTGCTGGAGACAGAGAATACTGGCAGTTGATATAAGTACAGAGGTCTATAAGGATGATGTCAGCGTATCTGTTAGCCTCCGTCTCCATCTGTTGGATGGTGTGCATAATACATGCATAGGGATTAGTCTTACTGGACAGAAAGGAATGATGAATTTCCATTGCTTGAGTTCCTTTCAACCTTTGCCCAATATCACAAGGCCAATGCTGGGATGCAGTTCTGGACCATAAGGCCTTGGGAGAATGCCACAATCACTTCTGTCACACACTCACCATCCTCCTTGGTTAGGACTCTGGCCACTTGGTTTTGTCTTTGTCTGGTGGTTGCAGCTTCTTGAGGTTCTGATTCACTGTAGACAGGGCTTTCCCTACAAAGAGACAGACTCTGGTCACAATGCCATCATATTCAAAGAGCACAGAGGGTGAGGGAGAGATAGGGGCTCTGTGGTTGAGATATTACTATTACCCCAACAAATCTACTGAAGGAGATTAGCACCTTTGAAATTAATTTCCCATTAATAAATGGTGCTTCAGTTTCATCACAAACCAAAATATTATTCTGACATTTTAAATAGTACCCTAAACCACGACACTTTGCAAGGTATACAAAAGTCTTAGAAAGCTTACAATTTAAGTAGGTACCTGAGGCAATGGGAGATAAACTGATTTGTCAAAGGTTATGAGTGTCATTTTCAGCTAAAAAAAAACAAAACCCAAGATGTCCCTGTGCACTCCATTACGAAAGAATGCTCACCAATAAGTAAACTGCTCCTCACTCTGTTGCAAATTCAATTTTAGAAAGCCTTTTTCTGAGACATGCAAGAGGATAATACTCTGACTGCAAGGAGAGGAAAAAGATGAATCCAATGCTGGGACAGAAGTGGCATTAAGTGGGGTAACAGACAAGGCTGCCCTTCCACTCTTCAGTCAGCAAGTAACCAGAATAAATCCAGCAGGGATTGGAGGGAAACTTGTGAAAAGGTTGCATGTTTTGGGGGGGTTTTTTGGTGGGGGAAGGGGTGCGGGTGTTGACCCAGCTGTTTCCTCCTGCTCCCCTGGGCTCCAGCTCAATCAGAACCTATCAATGCAGTGAAAACCCTTAACCAAGTCCCACTGACTGCAGCTCTCTCTGGAACCTGGTACATGTGTATCCCAAGTCTGACCACTAGGTGACACCATTGAGCACTGGCTGAGACTCCCTTCTCCTTGTCTGTCTGCAACATCTCCAGCCGGGCCAGGAAGTAGCAGCTGTGCCTGGGAATCAAACCCACCTGGCATTATCAGTGAGCCTGCCCAGGTCTTTAGGCTTTCACAATACAATTTATATCTAGTACATTCTTAATGATCTGGTGTCAGCATTGGAGCACCAGCTGGTTTTACTGCTTTAAGAAACAGGTTAAGTCAGAGGGGTCTTCAGAAGGATCTTACCCATGTCTCTAGTGCACTCCTCCAGGGTCTTCAGCAGCTCTGGGAGACTCTGAGACCTCAGTGGCATGTCACATCCTTCCATCCCTGCAGTCAAAACAAGTCAGCACACACATGCTGCATGGCACTGCCAGAAAAAAGGTATCCATTTATACCCTTAAAGGACAAACATGCTACAGTTTCCTAAGATTTATACTGAATTCTTTGCAGGTTTGTGACACCTGTCAGAGGACATGCTGAGACAGCAGTTAAGGTTGCAATAAATGTGGAAGGAAGCGACAGAAAACTCTTATCAGGTAGTGGATCTTTAAAACTAAAGAAAAGCTGTCTGGGAATTATAACAGAAGAATTTCAGCATGGCACATTTATATACTCCACTTCTGACCAATCACGTGAGCACCTCAGAACAGCTGGAAACACTGCCCAATGGGCACAAAGCAAAACTCTTGCTTTTAAGTTACTTCAGAATTGCTTTTCTCCATCCTCCCACCCTCCACTTCCCTCACAGGTGCGGTGTTACGCATGACTTCATATACACACACATCTGCATCTGACTGGGCCATACTGGTAGTGAAGTTTTAATGACATCACAGGCAGAGCAGGAACCAATCAGACAGAATCTTTGACATCCCTCAAAAAATGTCTGCTCCCATAGAGCATAGGGAGGCTATTAAAAGATGTTCAGTTTAAAATCTTGTGGCTGGTATATTGTGGGCTCTACAACTTGCAGTATGGATTTTTCAAGTTCCGTGCAGTGCCTGTTTAGAGGGTTGTTGTTTTTTTTTATATTAAAGGGTCTTCCTATATCTACTGCAGAGTACAGCCAACTCACCAGCTACTGCCCTGGATTCTGGGACTCTACTGGCTGTTTGCTCCCTTTTGAGACACAAAGGCAGCTCCTCCTGACAGGCTCTGTAATACAAAAGTACATTAAAATAATACATTTCTGCATAACACCAAATCCATGCATCCAACTATGCCCAGAGATCCTGTGTGAAATCAGGGCTCTGAATGACTGTCATACCCATGGGCAGAGAATCTGTGCGAATCCTTTGAAGACCTCTGTGGGACTGTTACATGTTGGCCATGTGCAGATCCCAATAGAGTTACAACTGCCACACTCATAGTGCAGTCTCATCTTCGGAAATCTCGTGCACTAGAGACTCTTTGGAGGTAAGTTTCAGAAGATTTCATGCATGTAAATGAGCTTTTGAAAACTGCTACATTTGGGGGTGCTAGAGAGGCACTGAGCTGAACGAACGTGCTTCTGCTGAGCTCCCGGGGCTATCCTACTTCATTTGCTAATATTGGACTCAAAACCTGGGGGGGGATTATCAATCTAGATGTCCAGGGAAACTGTCAAAAGGTTTTTACCTGAACTATGGGCAGAGCAAGCTACTGTGCCCAAATGTGTGGGCCATAAAAAAAAGGTGTTATGGAGAAAAAATCTGCTGGGCATGTGAACAGGCCTTGGCTGGAGAGGAAGATATGGCAGACGCATACTTGGGACGCCACTGATGCCATCAAGAGTGTGATGGAGAGCCTGGCTGGGAGAATTCATGAGTCTTTGGTCGAAAATCTTGCCATGGTGGTTGCAAAAGTGGAGCAAACACTCTCCTTGTTAGAAGAGACGACAGCTCTTCTGGAAGTGGTTGAAGTAAGAGTTGAGGAGCTGGAATTATCTTTAACAGGGGTCCCCAGGAAAACTGATGTGTTGGAACGCAGCAGTAAAGAGTTTAAGGAAAAAAAAACAAACAACTTATGATCTCAAAAACTACAGCTGTATTGGGCCTGCTGGAGAAAGTAGCAGGAATTAACCCTACCTGTACCTTTGTATATAGACCCCTGTAAGTAACCTGCTTAAACCTTCTGTATATACCTGTAAATAGCCTGTTCCTCTTGTTAATTGCTTTAATTCCTACCTTCCTGCTCTATGTATATTCCTCCCTGTTTCCCCTCCCCGTTGATTGTAATTTCAGCCTATTAGTTACAATGTGAACCGGTATGATGTATGCTTACCAATGCCGGTATATAAAAGTTTCAAATAAATAAATAAATAAATAAATAAATGGACCCCCAAGGTCTTTAATATAGTTCCCAGTCCTGAGGGTGTTGGGAGTCATTTTTTGTTACTTTTGCTGAGGATGTATATAGAGGATAGGCCGTATGGATTCAGAGTTTTCACCCAGACACAAAGTAGTTTGAAGGCCACAGGCCAACCTCTGAGCGAGTTCCTATTTACTGTCTTGCACTGTGAAATGTTTACAAACAGGCAAGAGCCATACAGCTGTGCCTGAAATTTGATAAGAAATCAGAGGGAGGAAACACCACTGTTTTCCAAAGGCATGGAGAGCGAGAGAGAGCGAGCCATGATGGTACAGGTTGATCCTTTGAAAACATGTAAGCTTTGTATATCAGATCAATGGAAATAAGCTTCTTTGAGATCTAGCGATGTAAGATATTCTCCTTCCCTTATGGAAGCGATTACAGACTCGAGTGTTTCCATATGAAAGTGAGGGACAATCAAACTCTTCTTCACGCCCTTCAGATGCAGTACCAGTTGAAAGAGCCATCCTTTTTGAGGATGATGAAATAAATTGAATAACCACTGCTTGCATTGTTCATGTAATGGTACTGGGCAAACAGCATATAAATTTAGCAACTTTTGCAGTACTGACTGTACTGCTTGCAACTTTACTAGTGATCCCACTCAGGATGGCATAAAGTGGTCTATTACTGGGAATAGAAATTGCAGGGAATATCCACAAAGTATAATTTTCAAAACCCATTGATCTGATGCTATATGGATCCACTCCTTGGCAAAACTCTGAAGATGGCCCCCAATAGGAGAATCCAAGGAATGAATCCCCTGTTCTTCATTGTGAAGGATTATTTGAGGTGGATGGTCAAAGGTCATTTGAACGTGGTCTTCTTGCTCCATGAAAGGAATGTGAAGAACCCCTTGATTTTGAAGGCTGCTGAGAAGAACGATTTACAATATGAAATCTATCTCCTCCAAAAAGGCTACACCCATAAATAGGGCAGCAGGAAGTTCTTGACCTGTCCTCTGGTAACCTATAAATCTTTGACTCACCAAAACCTCTCTTTAGTTTATCTAACTACCCACCAAATAGTTTACCTCTAAAAAGCAGTTTACTCAGGCGGGACTGATAGGTAAGCTGCGGCAGATTCCAACTAAGCAGAATTTTCTTCATATGTGAGCTGATGAATTCAGTGAAGTAATGCTCTAGACACATAACTAAAACATATCCTTGTAGAGAGGAGTTTGAAGTAAAATGATTCTTTAGAACTAACTTGATTTTCCTATCCTGGCATTTCTTGATTCAACTCTTTCCTCTCAAGGGACTGTGGTCCTTTTGGATATTGCCAAAACCTTAGGTAGGCAAAAAAAGCCTTCTTGTGTTTCAGGGGGTAGCAAGTACAGGTGGGTAAAATTCTTAGGTGCCTATAGCCTGCCTCAGGCGAGTCCCACTAGAATAAACCATGCTTTCAATTTCAGAATGCAGTGGGAATGTAATACGACGCTTTCGTAATCCTTTCAAAACTGGATTCCAAACCAGAGTTCTTCATCCTTTTCTTCTGAGAGTCTTAATGCAGATGTCACCTGGGAGATTTAAGCAGACATTTCCTCTTTATGGAAGGCATCAGAGACAATCCTTTTCCTCTTCTCCTGACTGCAGCTCTCTTTCCTTATATGAATCAACTAAACTTTCTACTACACTATCATCATCTACTAAAAGGCGAATATAAATCAGCAGCCACAGTACATCCATCATAATATTCTGAGTCTGCCTTCTTTTATTGGACTCGCATATATTACCTTGAACTGACCAGATACATTTTCTGGGTTAGTCTGTAGGGCACAGGCGGCTTGTCGAAGGAATTTAAAAAAATTCCAGAAAGTAGATTAAGAGCCTGATTCTTTGTCACGAGCGATGTTTGTGCAGCAATTCTAGAGGGAGAAAAATACTCTCCTAGTACTTGCTAAGCCTTGCGATGGGTGCAAATGGCTGCTGCATCCTTAGCAACCACTGAGCTAATATTCTCTATGCTTAAGAGCTGTAGGCGCCGAAAATTTTTCCTGAACGTGCTGACTTTAAGGCGGCTTTTCATGGCTCTGTAGAAGATGATTTAGATGTTATGCCTGACTTTGTATAGCTTCCTGCCGGTTCTATTAACTGTGCCAGATTAGAAAAACTAATCTGGAATTAAATAAGCTGCATAGGAAGTGATACACGGGAATAGTCCGTGGTGAGTTCAGGGAAAACCTGTGAATGTCGAAATGGCTCCATTACCGGCTCAAAGTAAGCTGTGACTGGGAATATAAAAATTTCAATGCAGCTATGTTCAAACAAGCTCCATTAGAGGAAATAGAGATTTGGCAATCTTCCAAAACCTAAGATCTACCCATCAAAGAGGCATGTAGGAAGCTTCATCCATCTGACATACTCACTACTCTGCAGGAGAAATGATCAATAGGTGCATGTCTGGTTTTTGTAATAACTCTGTCAGCTGCAAAATGTATTAGTTTTGTCTGTTTCATGTTATCTGTTTGGTTTTATTGTACTACTTTCACTGTGTACATTCAATTGTTACCCACTGACCTTCGTAGATCAGTGATCTAGAAAATTTTTGAATAAAATAAATAAAATAAAAGCTGTATAAGCATATATTTTCTAACAGAAGTTAGATTTTAAATCAGCAGGTTATGAGGTGTGTCTTGACTAACCATCCTCTCGGTGGCGGAGGCAGAGAACACCGGCATGAAGGGTTCCAGTGATGACACATGTATGGGTGATGTCAGCATGTGTTTAAAAAAAAAAAAAAAAAGATAAATCAACTCTGCCTCCAGATTCTGGAACAAAGGAAGCATACCCATCTACCTAAAGGCTAGAGGATGGAAATGAGGAAAAGAGCACATGGGGGTAACTTACTGGTGTGGCGGTTACTACCCTTAACCAATAAGCCTTCATACTGTTGATACAACTCATTACTGCTCTCTGTTGCTCTTCTTATGGCTGAGCAAGCAAAAACTAGGCTCTCTGCCAAGGCAGATTCTGCAGCCCCCCCCACCCCATGACTGGCTAAGTGAGCAGGATGTAGGCTTATTCCTGTTCACATGGCCGAGTAAACAGAAATGTGGGCTCTCGCCATGCTATTTTTTGATTAGCAGCACAGGGTTACTGTAAAAGCTGCAGTCCTCAACACTCTCAGCCCCCAGACAGACAGTCCTCTATTAGCATTGCTCCCAGAAACTCAAACCTAGACCTCCTGCTTACTAGAACTACCACCACCATCAGGGGTAACCCCCTCACCCCTAAATTTCATACTTAAAACATTGAAAGAGTATGTATAACAAGAACAAATCTGAAGTGAAGGGAGTCAAGTACATTTTATCACATAAGAACACAAGATTTGCCATACTGGTCAGAGCAAAAGTCCATCACGACCAGTATCCTGTTTCCAACAGTGGTCAATCCAGGTCACCAGTATCTGGCAAGATCCCAGTCTGTGGACAGATTCCATGCTGCTTATCCTTATTTATAATGCAGTGTCAAAGTTTTTCTCTGTCTCCATCTGCTGGCAGGGGGGAATGAACCCAGGAGTCTGAACTGATGTGGGTATGTACAGGGAAACAACTTTCACCACATCCTCTGGCAATGAATTCCAGAGCTTAATAACGCATTGAATAAAAATACATTTTCTTGTATTTGTTTGAAATGTCCTACTTAGTAACTTCATTATGTGTCCCCTAGTCTATACTTTGTGAAAGAGTAAACAACCAATTGACATTTACTCATTCCACTCCACTCATTATTTTATAAACTTCCATCATATCTCCCCCTCAGCTGTTTCTTCTCCAAGCTGAAGAGCCTTAAGCTCTTCAGCCTTTCCTCATAGGGAATCATTCCATCCTCTATATCATTTTGGTTGCCCTTTTCTAATTCAGCTATATCTTTTTTGGGATGCAATGACCAGAGATGCATACAATACTCAAACTGTGGTTACCATGGAGCGATACAGAGGCGCCTAAGCAGAAAAGCAGGTCACCGGGAAAGGATTCCTAGGCTGTAGAAACAAAGGGCAAGCCCCCCCTAGGATCCCATAAGAGCGGGGAGACAGAGCTGTCTCCCCGAAAAACAGAAGCCTTGAATTCCTTTATTTTATTTTATTTTTTTAAATATAGAATTAAAGTAATACTTGCTTGATCCTGGAAAAAACCAAGAAGAAGAAGAAGAAGGAAAAAGTCTCCCAGGGAGAAACAAATTGAGAAAAGGAAGGGAGCAGCAGGTTCAGCTGCCTATAGGTTACCCTTTCAGTTTTTCTCTGTCTCCATCTGCTGGACAGGAGGCTCAAACCACTGTCTGGACTGATCCGGGTACGTACAGGGAATCTCTGTTTTATTCTTCATTCCTTTCCATAAATGTGGAGCACAGCGATACTTTCCACCATAATCTTTGTGGCTCCCATTCTTACTCACTTGATTTGCTCCAGCAGGGCCCCCGCTTCTTTGGTAACTGCGCAGGTGTCTTTCAGCTGCATCTGGACACTCTTCCAGACCATGTCCCGCTCCATCAGGCAGCTCTCGGCCACAGCCCGCAACTCCTGTTCCTGAGACATCTGCCCCTTCACCAACTCCAACTCCTCACATCTCTAGAGGAAAACATATGAACCTAGTCAGTCGGCAACCAGGACATGCACTCTCTCACTACACATGGGTGGGTACACCCCTTGCTATGGCAGGGATCTTGTGCCTGAGAATGACTTCTGTGGCACCCCCAGCCACTGCTTGCCTAAAAGAACAGGAGCTAGATTCCAGCTTTGCAGTGCCCTCTCTTTTTATTTTATTTTAAGGCCTTTGGGAAGCAGGGATGAAACATGTAAAGAGTTCTTGTAGCATCCCACAGAAACACAGAAAGAGAGGGAGATCCTTTCATCTCTTGTTTCAGGAGCATTAAAAATGTGCTAAGACTCCCAAGGGAGACCTGAGTGGTCCCTACATCTGTTCCCCAGAATGAAGCGTTAAGGGAAGCAGCTTTAGAGGGACATAGCTCACATTTTCCATTCCCATTTGTATTTCTATCCCGCTTTTCTCCAGAGCTTCGCAGGAGCTTTGTGAAGTTGTGAATCTGAGCGCTCGTAAAAGATCTCGGTTGCCTTCTTTGCTCTGGCATGCTGCTGAGAGAGGAGGACTGGCCCACTGCTGTTTCTTGGCATATGCATACCTTTAGTAAAGGGCAAATCCACCCAGCTGCAGGGGTTTGGTACACTCACCATGCTGGAAACCCCTATAACATTCAGTGGAATGCCCAATGGGCAATTTAGGCAAGTATTTACAGTTCACATAAATCCAGACTACTTTTGGCCACCAGGTACCCATATTTATTATATATATAGAAACATAGAAACATAGAAATGACGGCAGAAGAAGACCAAACGGCCCATCCAGTCTGCCCAGCAAGCTTCACATTTTTTTCTCATACTTATCTGTTTCTCTTAGCTCTTTGGTTCTATTTCCCTTCCACCCCCACCATTAATGTAGAGAGCAGTGATGGAGCTGCAACCAAGTGAAATATCAAGCTTGATTAGTTAGGGGTAGTAGGGGTAGTAACCGCCGCAATAAGCAAGCTACACCCATGTTTATTTGTTTTACCCAGACTGTGTTATTCAGCCCTTATTGGTTGTTTTTCTTCTCCCCTGCCGTTGAAGCAGGGAGCTATGCTGGATATGCGTGTAGTATCAGTTTTTCTTCTCCCCTGCCGTTGAAGCAGAGAGCTATGCTGGATATGCGTGAAGTATCAGTTTTTCTTCTCCCCTGAGGTTGAAGCAGGATATGCATTGAAAGTGAAGTATCAGGCTTATTTGGTTTGGGGTAGTAACCGCCGTAACAAGCCAGCTACTCCCCGCTTTGTGAGTTCGAATCCTTTTTTCTTCTCCCCTGCCGTTGAAGCAGAGAGCTATGCTGGATATGCGTGAAGTATCAGTTTTTCTTCTCCCCTGCCGTTGAAGCAGAGAGCTATGCGTGAAGTATCAGTTTTTCTTCTCCCCTGCCGGGAGAGATGTTTGACACATCGGCTTGTCATGCAGCTGAAAGTCTGTGCGTACCCTCACATGGTGTTAAACGATAGCGTAAAGCACAGGCATTAACAGTACGTCTATAACGTGCGGACATTTTTAAAAAATGAAATGCACATGCATGATTTTTAAACAAGTGTCTGAACATGGCTTCTGGAACACCACTTTTTTAAGTGGCCAAAATCATGCACACGTTTTCTGGTGGTTAAAAATATAGAGGCCCATATTCAGAAGCATTTAGCCAAGTAACTCAGAAATGAAGCTTTGGGCACTCATCCAGCTAAATTCTAGCTGGATAATAAGTTATCCGCCTAGAATTTAGCCGGATGTGTTAAAGGCATTCCAGGGGCATTACTGGGAGGAGTTCAGTTAGCAGGAAAAGTTACCCAGCTAACTCCGCAGAATATATAAACCAAGTTAGCCAGATAAGTTTATCCATATAAGTTTATCTGGCTAACTAACTAAGCTGCACAGCTGCTGAATATTGACCTCCTACTTAACTGGAAATGGCAGACAGACTTATTTATAGCCCTCTAAAATGTGTCTGTCTTTGTAAATTTACAGCTAAAGAGGAAGTGCAGCAAATATCTAATTTTCAAGATTTTAAGTGTCTTGTTGACAGCTTAGCTGGAATCTACCTTTTCTTGTAAATGTTGTACTTTTGATTTGCTAATATGTGGTAAAAAATGGAGAAATTACTTACCTGATGATTTCATTTTCCTTAGTGTAAACAGATGGACTCAGGACCAATGGGTTATGCTTCCCTGCCAGCAGATGGAGACGGAGTTAGGTTTCAAAGCTGATGTCACCCTAGATACACTCCTATAGTGACCTTCAGTATTCTCTTCAAAAGCCACATGCTATTGAAAAAACGATTAAAAATGGATAACTGTAACTGTATTCAACCAAACAAACACTGAACTCCAGTAAGATTATAGATGCCCTGATCTAGGGACTAGAAGACTGCTTACCTGTAATCTTTTGGATTCAATATCCACTCCACGGGCGAATCCTTGGCACTGTTCCTTGGGCGGCATGCAGAGACCATCTGTCTACACTAAGGAAAACGAAATTATCAGATAAGTAGTTTCTCGGTTTCCTAGTGTGTAGCCAGACGGACTCAGGACCAATGGGATGTACAAAAGCTACTCCTGATCCGGGCAGAAGGCTGCCCTCGGTCTTGTTAACATCGCCCTCACAAACGGTGCACCTCCCGGGCCTGAACATCCAGGTGATAGAACCTGGAGAAGGTGTGTAAGGAGGATCTTGTTGCTGCTTGGCAGATTTCAACGGGAGACAGCAGTTTAGCTTCTGCCCATGAGACTTACTGAGCTTTAACCTGAAGGGGTAATGGCTTTTCTGCCTCCACATAGGCTCCTGTAACCATCTCCATAATCCAGTGAGCTATGGTAGCCCGTGAAGCTGGTTCGCCCTGCTTCCTTCCACCGTGACCGGTTCTGAAACTTTCAGATACCGCACCAAAAGCCTACTGACATTCAAATTTCGGAGGAAGCAGTATTCTTCTGCGTCCTTGTGCTTATCTAGGGATGGCAACGAGATGCACTGATTTAAATGAAACTCCGAGACTACCTTGAGCAAGAAGGATGGAACGGTATGAAGCTGTAACGCTCCTGGAGTCATCCGGAGGAACGGTTCCTGACACGACAATATCTGTATTCAGAGATGTGACGTGCTGAGCACATAGCCACCAGGGTTAATAAACGCAAGGAAAGACTGTGCAGTGGCCGAAAGGAGGGCCCTGCCAAAAACTCCACTACCAGATTAAGATTCCACAAGGGAACCGGCCACGGTAGGGGTGGCAGGAGGTGCTTCATCCCTTTCAGAAAAACGGGCCATGACCGGATGAGCCGACAGATGGGTTCTGTTCACATTGCCCCTGAAACAGGAAAGAACTGCTACCTGGACCTTCAAGGAGTTAAGGGTCAAACCTTTATTTAAGCCGTCCTGCAAAAATTCCAGAATTAGTGGTATTTTGACTGTCTGAGGGAAAACGCCGCGCTACTTGCACCAGGCCTCAAATACTCTCCAGACTCGCACATACACCAGGGACGCAGAGAACTTCCGCGCGGAGTAAGGTGGCAATTATTGCTGCCAAATATCCTCGCTTCATCAGGCAAGCCCTCACAACGGCCAGACTGTAAGACAGAATCAAGTTGGATCCTTGTGAAGGACCAGTCTCCACAGTAGCAGGTCCCTGTGAGGTGGAAGGTACAGTGGGGGTCTCCACCAGGAGTCTCTGAATGACTGCATACCACAGACACCTGGGCCAATCTGGAGCTACTAGTAGGACTAATCCCCCTGTGGTGCTCAATTCTGTGAATGACCCCGCCCAGGAGACGCCAAGGAGGGAAGGTGTATAGCAGCTCCTCTTCCGGCCAGGTCTGAATGAGAGTGTCAATCCCCAAGGGTCAACTGAACTCTTCTATACTGAAGAATCGGGGAACCTTCGCATTGTGAGATGCGGCCAGAAGTTGATGGCTAGAAGACCTCAGCAATCTACTACCAGCTGAAAGGCTTTGGCTGACAACACCCATTCTCTTGGATCTAGACTCTCCTTGCTTAGAAAGTTTGCTCTGACGCTGTCTTTTCCTGCGATGTGGGAGGCTGAGATTATCTGTGGATAGGTCTCCTTATGGAATGAGCAGAAATACATCTCCTGAGACACTTGCTGGCTTTTGAATCCACCTTGGCAGTTGATGTAGGCTACCGATGTTGCACCGTCCAACATTACGTGGACCGCTTGACTCTGGAGTATGTGGTTGAAATGTAGACACGCCAATCTGACTGTCCGGGCTTCCAGGTGGTTTATGTTCTAGTGGGCCTCTTCCTTGGTCCAACGCCCCTGGGCCGTCAGTTCCTGACAGTGAGCTCTCCAGCCCCGGAGGCTCACATCTTTTGTGAGGACCAGCCAGTTTGGAGGGGACAGGGGTTCTCCCCTGCCCAGATTAGCTACCTGCAGCTACCATTGTAAACTAGGGCATACTTCCATTGGTAAGTGGAGGCGAATCGAATAGTCTTGAGACAGTGGGTTCCAAAGTGTGTGTGCCCTTGCCGACGGCACTACTTCCAGGGTTTCCGCCATCAAACCGAGGTCTTGAAGATAGCTCCACACCGTCAGGTATATCGTGCTCATCAATAGACGCACTTGAGACATCAACTTCCTTATCCGCATGATCGGGAGGAAGACCTTGCCCTGCTTGGTGTCGAACTGGACTCCTAGATATTCCAAGGACTGGGAGGGTTTGAGACTGCTTTTGTCCAGGTTTACGACCCAACAGAGTTCCTGAAGCAAGGAGGAGGTCACCCTATTGGTTACCCAGAGACTCTCTTCCATGGATTTTGCCAGGATCAACCAGTTGTCCAAGTACGGGTGCACCCGGATTCTTTCTTTTCTCAAGGCTGCTGCTATGACCACCATAATCTTGGATATTGCTCTGGGGCAATGGCTAGCCCAAAACTCAGTGCCCAGAACTGATAATGGCAACCCAGTACCGCAAAGTGTAGGAAACGATGTTCTTGCTGGATTGGAATATGTAGGTAGGCCTTGGATAGGTCCAGGGAGATTAAGAACTCTCCTGATTTTATGGCCATTATCATGAAACGTAGGGTTTCCATGCAGAAAAGAATCACTCGTAGATGTCAGTTGACGCTCTTGAAGTCCAGGATGGGACGAAAGGAACCCGCTGAATCTGTTCAGAAGTCCACTTCCCCTTACCCCAACAGGATTGGGAATGATGACAGTAAGGCGCAAGGAGACCAGAGGAAGTTTTACCAAAACCCCTCCATGAGAGGAAATCCTTTTCTCTCCCCTTTTTTTTTTTACCTGGGCTCAGCGCTTACCGGCTGAGTACAGAGATGTTCTCCGGTTGCGAAGGGGAGAGGCCGTTAGCAGTCACAGCCGCGCTCGGCTTCCTGCACCCGCTGCCTTTCAGCTGTTTCAGTAGCAAAGTCCACGCCAGGAACCCGCTACTAGGCCAAGTCACATCTCTAAGGGATCTCAGAAATTACCTCAGGAATTCTCAACTGGGGGAGGGACCTTTAGGTATCACCGCAGGAGAGGCTCAAATTTTTCTCCAATTTAAAAGTATAATTTCTTCTTCCAAAAGGTACACAGTGATCCTCACAGGGAAAGCATGTCCGCAT
Source organism: Rhinatrema bivittatum (assembly GCF_901001135.1). Classification (NCBI taxonomy): domain Eukaryota; kingdom Metazoa; phylum Chordata; class Amphibia; order Gymnophiona; family Rhinatrematidae; genus Rhinatrema; species Rhinatrema bivittatum. Next base: position 43,019,893 of record NC_042628.1, on the reverse strand, counting down.
CTGCTGGAGACAGAGAAATATTGAAGGGCTGAGGTCACTACAGGGGTATATCTAGGGTGACATCAGCTTTGAAACCTGACTGGCAGGGAAGCATAAATCCATTCGTCCTGAGTCCATCTGGCTACACACTAGGTAAAAGTGATTTTCAGACATTTACTGTAATCTGTCATCTTAAATTGGTGTTTTGTGGGTAAAAGTGATGTCACAGGATGCTATGGAAATTTATGCACGTGTGCATGCTCTGTTTTGGCACACTTGGAGAAACCTCCTTCAGGAACTTGGAAGCAGAGCTGGTAGAAGGAAGGCAGCAGAACACAGGAACATAGGTAGGTATGTGGATGAGAAGCAGTGAGATGTTGGAGGCCCTGCTGATGCTTTGAATACTGGAGCTCTTGGGCTCTGATGTCAGAGATTTTGGGACATGAGAACATAAGAACTGCCATACTGGGTCAGAGACTCAGCAAAGGCTAAGTGAACTGTGAGGGGAGTGGTGGAAATATAAAAACAATACAAATCAAATTGAAATTAAAGTCAAGTTTAAAAACCTTAAAACTCTGCAAAACACGCCCGTACTGCACCCGAAGCTGAAAGGAAAGCAGCCGCTCGAGAAAGGAAACTGACAGGCTGTCTTCGGCAAAGTCGGTTTTGTTTTTTTTTTCGTCAGGCTGCTCAGCGTAGGGAGAAGAGGGACCGGATCACCGGTGCCTTACCTGCCAGGAGCCCCGCGGGTAACCAACCCCAGCTCCGTCACCTGTTACCAGGGGGACGGGCCCGCAAGACCTACCTACCCCCTGGGAGGAATCGATGCCTTGTGTTTTTGCTTGATCCCCTGCTAGAAAAAACTAATTTTTTTTTTTTTTAAAAGGTAAATTGCCTTAACCCCAAGAACAGGGCAAGACTGCAGGGTTTGCACCACCTCCATCTGCTGGAGGCAGAGAAATACTGAAGGGATGCAGATGGCACATCAGGCTAAGAGAGGGTACCCTTCAAGTTTTTCTGTCTCCATCTGCTGGAAGGGAGGCATAACCTACAGTCTGGACTGATCCGGGTACGTACAGGGAATTATTTTTCAATTAGATTTTTATTGAGATCCATATTTGGTAGGCCGGTAAGTGGCAAAATTATTTGGGTAAATTTAGCTGAATATTTAGCTAGATAAATCTCCCATTGAATATACTTGGCTAAATAATCCAGGCAACTTTAGCCAGATAATTTGAGCTATCCCACTGAATATACACAGATAAAGTAAACCCGGAACATGTACCTGGACAACTTTAAACTATGTTCAGAACATTTCTGGCTGAAGAGGCCTGATCCATCACTCTACATCCAGCCTCAAAATAAAATACCACAAAGACACAGTGCTAGTAGCTCCTACCTGCACCACCACCCCACCCAGAAGAGCCCCACACTCCCCAAACTGGCTGTTACAGCAGCACTGGATGTGGCTGGAGCAGTTTGACAGCATTAGCCTTGGGGGTTTAGAGATGTTATGGGAAGGGCAGGACCGGTGCTTCCATTAGGCAGTCACCTAGAGCACCAAAAGTTTGGGGGCAGCAAAATCCCACCATCACGACACCCAGAGGGGGAAAGCTAATACTGCCAATGAAGGGAGCGCTGTGCTGGAGCTGCTACCAATAGGTAAGTTGGGGGAGGGGAGAGGTGCATGACTGAAGCTTTGCCTAGGATGCCAAATGCTCTTCCATCGGCCCTGTGGAAAGGCGGGGTGAGGCAATAGGGGGGGTTTGGAGCCAGCTCTTTAATTTTAATATGGAGGGGAGATGCTACCCTCCAATTATTTTTGTCAGGGCTAGGGTGGGGGTGAGATAGGGGATCATACCTATCCATCCTAAAATGGGCTTTTTTTTGCTTATTTTTCACTTAACTAGCTAACTGGTTACATTGTGAATCCTAAACTTAGGATCCTAAAAAGTGAGGGGCTACCGGAGCAGAGTTAGAGTGGGAAAACAAAGTTAGGAGCTTAGCACTAATTTTCAGAACTAGGCACCTAATTTAGGGGCCTAACTTTAGGAAATGAATGCATTCAAATTGTTTGGAATTTTCAGTTAAAAAAAATAACAAACTTAGGGTCCTTAGCTCAGATGAATATAGGCTTACTTTAGGAACCTAAATTTAGGAGCTCAGCTGTTTTTTTGAATATCGGCCCCTTTGAATATTGGAATTATCCAGATATAACTTAGCCCCACCCAAATTTATCTGGATAAAATTTGTAGACATGGTTTTATATTTCCGCCACTTTCCCTCGCAGTTCTGGGTTACCTGTGTGGGAACCTACTTCTATTTTTGTCCATAGAGGCAGAGAGAAGGCAAGATAGTTGCAATCATGCTAATTCTAAGATTTAAAAAAAAACAAAAAACCCAACATAAACATGCAGCAAAAATTAAGCCTGTTTGCACATTTGCTCAAGCAAATTACAACTGTACTTCTAAGGGTTATTTGATAATTTTTTTTGATTCTTTGGTATACATGTATTTTGATTTATTGTGGGGGCTGGTGTGGAATAAATTGACGATTTTTAATTTTGTATATTTTTTGTCTGATTTATTATATTTGTGATTTTTTTTAAGAGTTACTTATGTTAGGATACATTATTTTTTTTGTCACTTTGATCAATTAAGTTATTTTGTAATTATATTACAGTTAATATTGTTCATTTTCTTGCAAAACTGCCATTGTTTATTAATCACTTATTGCTGTTTTTGGTACCTGTATAAAATGTTGTTTTTTTTTTGTTTGCAAAGGATCCAAAATGGCCAAAAAACCTGCATCCTGATGAGGAACTAAACAAAGAGCTGAAATGATGTACTGAGCCAGTGAGCTTCCAAGGCACTGCTGGAAGGCATTGCCCCAACATGCTGGTTTGGGGTTATAGCATACCTCTGTCAGCTTCTGCACTGGGCTTCCAGCAGAAGCTTACTGCAATGCTCTCTGCAAAGCAGGACTCCTCCCCCAGCCGGTACTGCTCACCTTATGCAACTGGATGGCCAGCTCTTGCATTTCTGCCTCCAGGCGGTCCGCATAGGCCTGCTCCAGAGCACTGCTGGGTGGACGGGTGCTGCTGTGCCACCTGGCAATGGCAGAGGTCATTTTCCTCTTGGGTCCAAACAAGCTGGGAGTTTGGGAAGGGGGTGAGGGGAGAAACATATGTTACGATTAGCATTATTCTGAGCACCTAGCAGGTGGTGTCTGACACCAGATGGTCATCCAGGGGTATTAAGAGTATTGGGAGCACATTTGTTTCCTTACTGATACAGATGACACAAATAAAGACCATTAAGTCCATCTGGTTTGCCTGTTCTCAGCAATATTATAGAATCTCCACCCTCACTTCCCACCTTTAAGAAAAGAAAATTATTCCTTACCTGCTAATTTTCGTTCCTGTAGTTCCATGGATCAGTCCAGACCGTGGTGTTATGTCCCACTTCCAGCAGATGGAGTCAGAGCAAAAACTGAGAGGGCAGTCCCTCATAACTGGTGCACCCTCTGTAAACCTTCAGTTTTAAGAATATCCAAGCAATAAGGAAAAACACCTTGGATGGATCAATACAAATTGAATATCATGGATCAATACAAAATTGAATATCAACTGTAAACAAGTCTAGGCAAAAAACATGCAACCTGAACTTTTAATCAGTCCCAAACCAATCCTGAAATAATTACACAGTCTAGCTGAAAGATTATTCCAAAGAACCCCCAACAATGCATAGGGTGGGCGTCTGGACTGATCCATGGTACTACAGGAACGAAAATTAGCAGGTAAGGAATAATTTTCTTTTCCCTGTACGTACCAGGATCAGTCCAGACCGTGGGATGTACCAAAGCTTCCCTAAGTAGGGTGGGCCACTGATAGCCCAGCTCGAATGACCTGAGCCCCAAAGGAGCCCACGATCGGTGGTTGAAGATTCAAGCGATAGTGACGCACGAACGTGTGTAACGACTTCCAGGTAGCCGCTCTGCAAATCTCCTGCGGAGAGATCGCTCGGCTTTCTGCCCAGGAGGCTGCTTGAGCTTGGAGAGAATGAGCCTTTATACTGTCTGGTGGTGGACGCCCAGCGCCAACGTTCGCTGTAGAAATTGCTTCCTTTAGCCAGCGGGCAATGGTGGTTTTAGAAGCCTTGTTTCCCTTCTGGGGACCACTCCACTTGATATCGAGGCGTCTAAGCTCTCTGGAATCCTCGTCCTGGAAGGACGGCAGCTCCACCAACTGATTCAAATGAAAGAACGAGACCACCTTTGGTAGAAAAGATGGTACGGTACACAAGAATACCCCTGAATCCGTGAAGTGTAGATAAGGCTCTCTACATGACAAGGCTTGAAGCTCCGAAATTCTGCGAGCGGAACAGATAGACACCAGGAATACTGTCCTGAGAGTGAGGGCCTTGAGGGTAGCTCTCTTCAGAGGTTCAAACGGTGGACCACCTAGAATTCGAAGGACCAAATTCAAGCTCCACGAAGGACCTAAATTGTGTATCGGTGGCTTCACATGCTTTACTTTCTTTAAGGACCAGACTATGTCAGGATGCGATGAAAGAGTAGTTCCATCCTGATGATGGAGGGCACCAAGGGCTAATCCCATCTTCAGACCTCGATGCAAGAAAGATAAGATCTGGGGTATTGTCGCATGACATAGAAAAAGTTGTGTGGACTGGCACCAAGACTCAAAAACTTTCCAGACCCGGACATAGGACATGGAAGTCTTCCTAGCCTTGAGAAGAGTGGAGATAACAGCCTCTGGGTACCCTCCTCTTCTCAGCCGGTGCCGCTCAAAAGCCAGGCCGCTAGACAGAAGCGATCTCCCTAGTCGAAAAATACTGGGCCCTGTCGGAGAAGGTTCGGCAGATGTCTCAGTCAAAGCGGGCTGTCCACCGCTAGGGTTGACAAAGTCTGCAAACCACAGCCATCAAGGCCATTCCGGAACTACCAGGATCATGGGCCCCTGGTGACTCTGTTCTTCGGAGCACCTTTCCCACTAGGGGCCCAAGGCGGAAAGACGTAGAGCAGGAGGTCCCGCGGTCACGGGAGGCATCGATGCCCTCTGTGCCTTGTTCTTCTTCTGCGACTGAAGAAGCGCGGAGCCTTCGCGTTCCTTTGAGTGGCCATCAGATCGAGATGGGGAGTCCCCCATCGCGTGAAGAGGAGTGACACTGCTTCCTGGGACAGCTCTCTCTCCCTGGGATCTAAGCATTGGCGACTTAAGAAGTCTGCTTCAACATAGTCTACGCCTGCAATGTGAGACGCTGCCAGATGGGACAAATTGAGTTCCGCCCACAGCATTAGCTTGTTCATCTCCTGAGCGACATGGAGACTCCTTTTCCCTCCCTGACGGTTGATGCATGCCACTGTCATTACGTTGTCGGAGAGGATTCAGACTGCTTGGCCTTGGACTAGAGGCAGAAAGCGCTTCAGCGCCAGGCGAACCGCTCGTCTCCAGACAGTTGATGGGCCACGCTGACTGAACTGGCGTCCACTGCCCCTGCGTCGATTGGCGTCCGCATACAGCCCCCCAGCCAGCGAGGCTGGTGTCTGTCGTAATGATCACCCACTGCGGAACCTCTAGGTCCACCACTCTTAGCAAGTGATCCAGGTTGAGCCACCAGGTCAGGCTGTCCTTGGCTAGAGATGATAGCGGCAGAAGAGTCTGAAATTCCCGAAACACCGACTTCCAACGGGAGAGTAATGCTCTTTGCAAGGGACGCATGTGGGAAACGCCCAAGGCACTACATCTATAGTGGAGGCAATGGAGCCCAGCACCTGGAGATAGTCCCAAGCAGTGGGAAGTCGGAGGTTCCGAAAGCACTGAACCTGATAGAGGAGAGATTGGGCCCGATCCAAACAAAGAGAGACTGTGCCCACTTTGGTGCCGAAATGAGCTCCCAAAAAGTCGAGTGACTGCGCCGGAGTGAGGCTGTTCTTGGCAAAATTGACGATGCAGCCTAGCGACTGGAGGAGAAGTAATAGTCTTTCCACTGAGTGCTGGCACAAATCCGTGGACTTCGCCCGGATGAGTCAGTCGTCCAAATAGGGATGGACCAGAATCCCTTCCCTCTGTAGGGCCACCGCCACCACCACCACCACCATAACTTTGGTGAAGGTGCGAGGAGCTGACGCCAGGCCAAATGGCAGGGCCTGGAACTGGAAATGCTGCCCTAAAATCTTGAAGCAGAGGAAGCGCTGAGATGCTCCTACATGATGGGGATATGAAGATAAGCCTCTGTCAAGTCCAAGGATGTGAGGAACTCTCCCCGGTGTACCGCGGCAATCACTGAGCGCAGGGTTTCCATCCTGAAGTGTGGTATCTTGAGAGTCCTGTTGACCATCTTGGAGACTACGAAGTAGACGGAATAATGGCACCCAAATCCAGGAGCCGATCCAGTATTTGTCGCACTGCGCACTGTTTGATGAGACTGCACGGAGAGAAGACAAACCTGTCTCTGAGAGGTCGAGCAAATTCTAAAGCATAACCGTGCCGTAGAATATCCAAGACCCACCGGTCTGAGGTGATTTTGATCCACTCCTCGTAGAAGAGGGAAAATGTCCTCCTATCCTGGGAACTGAAGAGTGGACCAGCAACGTTTCATTGGTTAGATGTAGCAGAGGCTCCGTGTGTAGAGGAGTTCCGAGCCGGTCTCCGGCCTCAAAAAGAATGAGACCTGGACTGTGACCTCGAAGAGGGAGTCCTGTGAGGCACCGGTCTAGTCTGACGACAATGCAGTTGGCCTCTGAACCGGGTCCGTGTAGTGATGATTTTCCGACAATTTATGCACCTTATTCTCTCCAAGCGATTTAATGATCTGGTCCAACTCGTCTGGGGTGGACTCATCAATGTCCCCGTCTGCATCCCCAAGGAGAAGGTCCTGCGACCCAGGGTCCGGCAGATTAGAAGCTAAAGACCCCGAGGAATTAACAGCTGTCCGTCCTGACTGCCTGCAAGTCTCCAGAAAAGCTGAACATAGGCTTTTTTTTTTTTTTTTTAACTTTATAACTATGAACCATCCAAGGAAAGAATTAGAGGAAAACAAAGAAAGAAATTCTGTAAACTATCCTCTAAATGAACTAGGGAACCGAAGGTGCAACTGCCATCTGCTGGAGTCAGCCCTCTCAGTTTTTGCTCTGACTCCATCTGCTGGAAGGGGGACATAACCCACGGCCTGGACTAATCCTGGTACATACAGGGAATTCTGTACTCTGGTCTCAGGCTTTTGTTATCGGTTTTGACTTCTCTGACTAAATAGAAAAACTGTCTCATATGCCCATCAACTTTTCTATGGAGAAATACTTGCTATTATTCCTCAATCTTGCCTCCTGTCTCTTGTGCATTATTTATATCTAGAAGTATCTAGGTATCTATATCATATTCCCTGCTCTCTCCTCTCCTCTAGGATGTATATATTTAGATCTTTAGGGCTTATGGTGCAGACTCTCGGGTGATGCCGATTACTGAGCTGCTGGGGCTCAGAGTATGCAGGTGGTGGAGAGTCTTATGTGGACTCTGCAGGAATAGGACTGGCTTTGGCCTGGAATCAGAGTGCCAGGAGAAGTGCTGCAGGGGATGGGGAGAGGCAGAAGCATTTCCAGACCAAGGAAATGATCCAAGTCTATGGAGGAGGGAGAAATCACAAAATTGAAAGATGAACTGAGCCTGCCAATGAAGGAAGCCCAACATACAGATGATGGATGAGAATCAGAGGGGGGAGGGGTGAACCAAGCCTGCAAAGGAGGTTAGCTGGCTAAGAAGGGGCGAGGAGGAACCTACTGGGGAGTGGTGGAAGAACTGGGAGAGTAACAGAGAAAGACAGATCAGTGGGAAATGGGGAGCAGAGAAGGCTAAAGGGATATAGGGAGTGGAACTGGAAGAAGGGTTTTAAAACCCCCTCCCCCTAAATATAACATTCAAAGTATGCTCATGCAAGAAGGTGAGAATTAAGAATGCAGAGGGAGCAAGGAGGAAAGAGACAAAAAAAAAAAAGAGGAAAAGATGGGGAGAGGAGGAAGAGAAAGAGATTGGGAGAATAAGAGAAAAGGGATGGCAACAGGTGAGGGTGGGAGAAGAGACTGTGGTGTGGTTGGACTTTGGGGGAGGAATGGAGCAGGAGGGAGGAGATTGGTGGGGATGAGCTGGGGTTGGGCATAAGAATGATTGATGGGAATTTCAGTCTTCCCTAGTTTTGTTTTGGCTCCGTGAAACTTTCCCATGACCACATTACCTGCTCCTCTCTGGGCATTTAAATACAGGCTGGCCAGTAACATTCCCACAACTTACTGTGATCTGTTTTTCCTGTTCTGCGCTGGGCGCTGTAATTTGTGTTGAGGTCAGACCCTCAATCAATCATTTTCAAAAGTTGGCTCCTATATCGTACACAGTGCTCCATGAACTGGTGGTGCTATATTAATAATAATTATTTTTAAGGAGGAGATATAATCCTGTTATTTGTGTTCCTAGTGGATTGAATGGTAGGATGTTAATCCCTGAGAACCTGTACAATATAGGGGTCAGCCAAACGGCCAAGAAAGGACTGTTCTCAGCTCTCACCTCAGACCTTATATTTTACTTCAGTCAGAAGGCCAAGACACGAGTTCTAGCATTCTTCCTCTACAGTCTCTCAAAGAAGCGGGGACTCACGTGATGCCTACTTCTCTCAGGTCCGTCTCCGTCAGGGTAAGGAAGATGCGCAAATCCACATCCTGCTCCTCAAACACGGACAGATATTTCCCGCACCCAATCTGGTCCAGGAACTCAGCCAGGTCCTGCAGACAGCGAAGAACACAGAGATCAGGGACCTTCCTCAGCCTACTCACTCCTATATACACATACACACACACATGCTGCCTGGCTAGCCCAGGGGTCAGTCATGTGACCGCTCAAGTGATGGGGAGGTGGGATAGGGCGTGCACATGCCTCTTTCTCTCCTCCAATTGCCAAATGCTGACAGGCAAGCTGAAGGAGGGCAACCACAGATTATATTAGGGTTAATTTGCAGTAATAATCTTATCATCATTAGGAGAGGCTGTGATTTTGGAAAGAATGGTTATTTAAAAATTAAATAAATCAATATAAAAAATTTGCTCATGAGATAGTGGGAACCAGGCTTCAAATGCACAAAATCCCTGTAGCATCATTTCTGTGACAACGTGTGACTTTAACATATTTGGATGCATGCCCCAAGTGCATCAAAAGGCCAGATATCAAAGGCCATGTGCTACCACTGCCTACTAAGTGCGCTGAAATCCCCTGTAGGGAATGTGAAAGACTGACCAGACTAGGGTTATTCTCTTCAGAAACAGAAATACATCAGGGAACCCTACGAGCTCTTATCATGGTTAGAAGATTCAGTGGCATGCTTGGATGTATTTGTGTGACTTGAAATGCACTGTGAGGCTAGTTTTATTGAAACACTTTCCAGCATTTCTTCTAATAATAAAATAATCGTCCAACATTTCTTGGATGTACTTGAAGGACCGAGTTTGCTCTATTTTCCACTTTTCATTTCCCCCTTCCTAGAAAAGGGTCTCTTCTCTGACCTCCTTCACGTTCTACCCTCCATCCAGTTTCCTTTCATTTTATTCCTCTTCAAGTCTCTCCTCTTTGCCTTTCCATCCAATCTCTCAAACATTCTCGTGTCCCAGTTCCCCTCTCTCTCTCTCCCCTCTGTTCCCCTGCCATGCCTTTTCCTTCCCTTCCAGCTTGAAACTCTCCCATCCCACCACACACCTGCTGTCGCTACTCTGCAATTCAGAAAAAGACATGAGGGAGGGAGCGGTAACCAGGCATCAACAGTGTGCACTGTGGTGTGGTTGGGTAAGCAGGTAGGTGCAACAGAGTAAAGACTGGTAGGCTAAGCAGAAGAGCTGGGGGTCTGACTGGTCAGGTAACAGTGGGCTGGGCAATAGAGGTTGGCCATACCTACAGTGGAAGGCAGGGCTGCAGCTGGGAGGAAATAGGCTTAGCATAGGTGTTATGAGTGAGGAGCACTAGGACATTGGCAGAGGGCATGATGAAAGCAATGGATGGGCAGGGGCAGAGGAAAGAAATAGGCAGAAAAGTAGCAGTGTTGGCCAAGCAGGAAGCAGCAGCACCATTAAAGAAAGCAGTACAGGCAATACTTGGGCAGGTAGTGACAGCAGAAGAGGAAGCAATAGGCTGCATGTTGGTAGAGGGGTGGTGGGGGAGAGCTGGAGGAAATGTTAGCTGGGTAGACAGCAGCTACCCAATTTGGTGGTCGGTATTTTCTGCAATAAGGGACCAATTCTGAGCTATTGAGATGGCTGTACAATCACATGTAGGGTTCTGGGCCTGATTCAGAGTTGCTATTGGTTATAGTGCTGATCCAGACAAGGTGATTGCTAGCTATTGATATACCCTGCTTCTTATCGTTCCCTGAATAAGCACCCAATTAGGAGGTTCTGTACTGCTTTCTACCTAACCAACTAAATCACCTAGAAGGTTTGAGTGTTTATAAATGAGCCTGTAATCATTATTTATAGAGTTTTATATACCGTTGTTCAGTTTCGCCATCACAACGGTTTACAAATTTCGAAAGGAGGGGTGATTTAGAAGGGAAGTACAAAGATCGTCATCATAGTCAGGTATAAAGTACAGGTACGGACAGGGAAAGGAAGAGACAGGTCAAAGTACAGTATGGTAAGGGACCATATTAAAGGTAACATTAAGGTAGCAGTTAACAGTCAATAGGAAAAGTTATATTCTTAGCTGTCGATGTTAGGTGTTCATGTTATGTTGTCTTTGGGAACTGAGCATGTTTAATTCCGGTTGGGAGGTCTGTTGCGAGGAAGTTGTTGGTTGACCATGGGTGTCTTTGTAGGCTTTGACGAACAACCATGTTTTCAAATCTTTTTTGAATGTTTTTAGGTTGGGTTGCATTCTTAGATTAGTCGGGAGAGTGTTCCATAATTTGGGAATGGCGAGGGAGAAAGCTCTTTCTCGGGTTGTTGTGAGTTGTGCTGTTTGGACGGAGGGAATTTTCAGGAGGCCCTTGTTTGATCGTAGATTTCGATGAGGCGTGTGAGGCGTGATGTTTGTGGCTGACCAGTTTGTTTGATCTTTATGTATTAGTTTGTGTGTGATGGTCAGGGTTTTAAATTCTATATGGTATTTTATTGGTAGCCAGTGTAGGGATATAAGGATGGGTGTTATATGTTCTCATTTTTTTGTGCCTGTTAGGATTCTAGCTGCTGTGTTTTGTAGGATTTGAAGTGGTCTGATGTTGGAAAATGGTAGACCAAGTAGTAGGGAGTTGCAGTAGTCGATGTTGGAGAAAATGAGCAGTTGAAGTACGGTTAGAAAAGGTTTTAGACATCTTAGGGTTAGCAATTTGTGATATCCGTCCTTAATTTTGGTTGTGATGTGATTTTTGAAGGATAGTTTGTTGTCGATGATTACTCCTAGGTTGCGTATATGTGTGACTGGGGCTTTTTGGTACTCGAGCATGAGGGGAGGTGGTGGTGAGGGGCTGGGTTTCTATTCCATGATTAATATTTTGGTTTTTTCGTTGTTTATTATGAGTTTCATTTGGGTTAGTAGTTGTTTGATTGTGGATAGGTATGAGGCTGTTTTCTTGTAAGCTTCTTCCAGTGAATTGTGAATTGGTATTAGTATTTGTATGTCATCAGCGTAGAGGAAGTGTGAGATGCAGAGTTCGTTTAGGAGCTGACAATGGCAGTAGGTATATGTTGAAGAGCGTTGCGGATAGGGCGGAACCTTGGGGCACTCCAGTGTTTAGGTTAATTTTTTTGGATAAGGTGTTGTTGATTGATACTTGATAGTTTCTGTTGGATAGGTATGATGAGAACCATTGTAGGGTAATGTCAGTTAGTCCTATTTCTGTGAGACGGTCTATGAGTATTGTTGTGGTTTACAGAGTCGAATGCTGCTGATAGGTCTAATAGGATGAGAAGGTATTTTTGCCCATTGTCGAAGCCTCTGAGCATGGTGTCGTTCAGTGAGAGAAGTAATGTTTCAGTCCTGTGGTTTTTCCTGAAGCCAAATTGGGTCGGGTATAAGATATTATTCTTTTCGAGGTGGTCAGTAAGTTGGGCGTGAACAGACTTTTCCATGATCTTGCCTAAGAATGGTAGGTTTGATATAGGGTGGTAGTTTAGGGGAAACAGAGAGTAGGATTAAATGGACAATTTTCTCAGTGGAAAGGGAGTGGGCAATGGAGTGCCTCAGGGATCTGTATTGGGACCCTTACTTTTCAATATATTTATAAATGATCTGGAAAGAAATACGACGAGTGAGGTAATCAAATTTGCAGATGATACAAAATTGTTCAGAGTATTTAAATCACAAGCAGATTGTGATAAATTGCAGGAAGACCTTGTGAGACTGGAAAATTGGGCATCCAAATGGTAGATGAAATTTAATGTGGATATGTGCAAGGTAATGCATATAGGGAAAAATAACCCATGCTATAGTTACACAATGTTAGGTTCCATATTAGGAGCTACCACCCAAGAAAGAGATCTAGGCATCATAGTGGATAACACATTGAAATTGTCTGTTCAAGTGTGCTGTGGCAGTCAAAAAAGCAAACTGAATGTTGGGAATAATTAGAAAGGGAATGGTGAATAAAACGGAAAATGTAATAATACCTTTGTATCGCTCCATGGTGAGACCGCACCTTGAACACTGTGTACAATTCTGGTCATCGCATCTCAAAAAAAGATATAGTTGCGATGGAGAAAGAACAGAGAAGGTTGACCAAAATGATAAGGGGAATGGAACAGCTCCCCTATGAGGAAACACTAAAGAGGTTAGGACTTTTCAGCTTGGAGAAGAGACGCCTGAGGGGGGATATGATAGAGGTGTTTAAAATCATGAGAGGTCTAGAACAGGTAGATGTGAATCGGTTATTTACTCTTTCAGATAATATAAAGACTAGGGGGCATTCCATGAAGTTAACATGTGGCACATTTAAAACTAATCGGAGAAAGTTCTTTTTCACTCAATGCACAATTAAACTCTGGAATTTGTTACCAGAGGATGTGGTTAGAGCAATTAGTGTAGCTGTGTTTAAAAAAGAATTGGATAAGTTCTTGGAGGAGAAGTCCATTACCTGCTATTAGTTAAGTTGACTTAGAAAATAGCCACTGTTATTTCTAGCAACAGTAACATGGAATAGACTTAGTTTTTGGGTACTTGCCAGGTTCTTATGGCCTGGATTGGCCACTGTTTGGAAACAGGATGCTGGGCTTGATGGACCCTTGGTCTGACCCAGTATGGCATGTTCTTATGAGATTGATCTTTTTTAGGATAGGCTTGATTACTGCTGATTTGAGTGAATTGGGGTAGTTTCCTTCTGAGAGAGATAGGTTAACGATCTCTGTGAGGGTTTTTGTGATGGTGGTTTCTATTGTTTTGAGAGTTGATATAGGTATGCAGTCGATTGGGTGATTGGCAGGGTTCATTTTTCTGATGTGTGTTTGTATTTTCAGGGTGGATGCTGGGTCAAAGTTAGACCATTTTGGAATTTCTTTTTTATTCAACTGAAATGAAGTGAACTAGAGATCACTGTGATGCAATCAAGCATCACAGTGATATTGCTACTGGCAACTGCGAGTTCACATGATGCTGACAACCCATAATGCTTTTTCATTTTCTAAGAAGCACTGTGACATCTGAAGGCCATTTTTCATGATACTATATTTAGAGAGACCTATAAGGCCTGGTTAAAATGGCCATCTCAAAGCTGCCCAGCCTACATGCAAGTTCTCCAGAAAGTGACTCTCTTTGGTGCAATGCAAGTACTAAGGGCATTAGCAGTAAATTTAAAAGACTGAAATCATCCCCAATATACCATGGCTTACAAATGAGGTTCATTCCTGTCAAGGTATGCGCCAAAGAAATCCATTTGGAGAAGCTGCCCCCTGTTTTAAGTACAAGGAGCCTCAAAATTGGTTTTGATTTTAAATTAAAACTCTTCAAAAAATTCATGGGAATCTTATATGGATTAAAACAAAGAAAAGAGGCAGGAGAAAAATATTTAAAGTAAAAATATTCTATCTGGTTTCTGGACAGACATCAAGGACAGCGATGGGGGATGTGAGATGTGTCAAGAGTTTAACTAATCGTTTTTCAATGATTATTTCATCACTTCTGGGCATGGCACATTTTTAAGTGCCATGCCCCTCTCTCCCCCACGGGAGACGGCATTTGGAAAACCTCTTTCGTTACCTGTGAAGCCAGATACAGGTTCACTTCTTCTGGTGACGTTTGGCAATTCATTGGCAGCTGCTGCTACCCATACATGCCTTGAAGAAATTAAATAGCACGCCGAGAGAACTGTGGCAGCGTTCTGATCCAAAATTAATTTAAAATTTGAAAAAAACAAACAAAAACAAAAAACAGGCCAACAAGTGAAAAATGAAACTCTGCTTTTACTTAAGTAACTATTTCCGGGTGTTGAAGGGCGAGCGCAGTTCTTCAGACATGCCCTGCCCCTCCTTTCTTATTGCTTGCTCTTACCTTGGGCCCTGCATATTGGGGAACCTCCATGCAGGGCTGAGCAGCTATCCCAGAAGCCACTGGGCTGTGCCCCTGCTGGCACTCGCTGTGGCGACTCTTGGCCTTGATGTAGTTTTTTGTGTGCTTCCGACTGGAAACCTTTTTGGAATGGTCCGAGTCCTGTGAAGCAAAAAGCAACTTGTTAACATGCACAATGGTTAGAAGAGAAAACGGGGAAAAAAAGACCAACTTGTGCTGGTCAGCAAGCAGCCAGAAGATTGCACGAAACGTGCAGGAGGAATGGACTGACCTCATTGCTCTCCAGGGAGGCTTCACCGCTGACCCCCAGAGCCTTGGCCAGCCCCTCGCTACTACTGCTGCTGCTGCGAATCAACACAGTATTGTTGGCAAAGCATGCGTTCTCGTCTACAAATGAGAGAAAAAAAAAAAAAAGGAGAGAGAAAGACTGACTTCAGTTACCAGGTCATTCTCACATTAGCAGCTGGCAGGAAATGTCTTGCTCACATCTGTGGCAGGCAGCAACACGATCAGATCCCCCCTCTGGTATGCATCTTGCTTGTTTGCCTTTTTTCCTCAGATATTTTGAGAGCACAGAAAGGTGAAAGACAGATTGCACCGACTCCCTGCACTGTGCAGACTTTGCAGGGCACGTTAACTCTGACCTGCAGCACTGCAAACCCCCTGCCTCCCCATCCTGCCCCTCTTTACAGCTGGGCAGGGGTACGTGTCTGTTTCTTACCCTTACTGCTGTTGCTTTCCACATCCTGCTCATTAATGGGAGAAGTGACATCCCGATAACGGATATCCTCCCCTTCAAATGTTGTGTCATTGCCGTCATTGCCCTCATTAAAGGTAAGGTAGCCATGTGGAGGAATCTGGTCTGGGCACAGAGAGAGAGAGAGAGAGAATTAAAAAGCTCCGAGTACAAAGTCAGCCCTGAGAAATTCCCAGGCTGTCTCCAAGCTTCTCCTATCCATGGAGCACAAATGTACTTTGGAGCCTCTCTTGCCAACTCCTCTGTAAGCGCCAAAAAGAAGCAAACACTTGTCGATTTATAACTGAATCTTCACAGTTTGCTCTTTATATGGATATGGTTTTATAGTTATAAACTCATTTTCACCTTGAACATAACAGAATGGCATCTCCAAACAGAACAAGCTTCATAGACCTGATGAGCTAACGTCCATTTCTTATTCTGGTTGTCATACATTTGCACCAAAATCTTTCATCTGTTATTTCTGTTTTTTACAACAGGATGGGGGAAGTTTGGAACATGACACACAACAGTCCACCAGCAGGAGATCCTTTTAAATTTCTGCTTTCCCCGCCACACAGCTTCTATCTTAATCCTCCTTATCCATCTCAAAGTTTTCCTCCATTCTGCAGCTGGGGGAGAGAAGGCTGCAGTGCCCCCAACCAGCTGCTGCCAGGGCGGCTCTTTCACTGGCCATCAGGGTCACTCTGGACAAGGAGCACTCACAAGATAGGGGCCCAAACTGAGAATCCACCTCAGGCCTCTGGGCCCAGTCATTGGACTGCCCCAGGACATGTCATTGCAAGAGGAATCTTACAGGTCTGGGAACATTGAAACATTCAATTTTTAAAACCATTTCTTATGCCATCAGGGGTGTGATTTTCTGAATAAAAAAAAAAAGTTACGTATAACCAATTTCCTTATAATCTGCTCTGGATTACATTTTGGGGGGAGGAGGAATTCTGGATTTTTTTTAAAGTCTACTTTTAAACACTTCCCACTCATAAGAGGAAAACCAATAGAAAAAGTAAATATACATTTGTACCACAACGTATTTACATCTAAGAATTGTCCCAAAGGTCCCTATTTCTTTAAACTCTGTGTCAGAATGGGGGAAGTTCCTCTGAAAGCAAACTACGGGAATGGAAGCTGGTTCGGAAGGTTTTGGTTCACTGATGGCTGGATCAGCGCCAAGGTTAAGGAGCTCTCCCGCAGACTCACCACTGTTTGCTTGGCTCCTCCCTCCAATTCCCACTGCAGTGATCTTCGCCAATGCCTGTGGTCCCTCATGAATACTGGGACCCTTGGCTTTGCGCACTGGTCTCTGCCTTTGGGGAGCTGAGCAGGATTCATCAGAAGAGCTCAGATCCTCATATCGCCCTGTAGTGTGAAACATGAACAGTCAGAGAGAGCTTCCTCCATAGCCTTTCAGCAACACTCTTTAAAACCTTACAGAGCCTGACAGTGGGCACCAGCTGGACAAATATTGATCCCTACAATTCTCGTTTGAATCACCAGATTATACCATTTTTTTGGCAAGCTTATGCTGGTTCAATGCACACATTTTCATTGCCTGATCTCAGTCAATACCTGTTTTCTAGTACGTTAAAACAACTAGTCTCTCTCCACATTCTGTAGTCTGAGGAGCTGCCTCAGATACTGTACTCCTAGGTGATGCACCTGAAATCCATAAAATCAACCACTGGATGGCAGTGTTAGCACCAGGCTGCCCCTGAAAGTACAGGGAAATAGTCTGATTCTCAAAGGTCGATTGGTGCTTCAAAGTGTTCATGGTCGAACACCAAAAAGGCAGATGTGTGAAATAATAAGGTACATCTGTTCAAACTTAAATCATTCCATAAAGAGGTAATAGTTTTCAAGTTAGATTATTTTAATTTGATTAAAGATTTTTTAATATAATGCAGTCCCCCGACATGGCCGTGTTTCGCCAGTGAGGCTGCGTCGGGAGGACCCACGAACAATGTTTGAAAACAAAACATAAATAGTGACATAAAGGAACAGGTAAGCAACAATGGCTAAAGCACAGTAGAAAGATTAACATCTAGATAATATACAGTAAAAATTAATAATAGAAGCAAGCTCAATAAATTTAACATGACATATGAATGTAATTTAATAAGGGTAACAATGGAATTAGTTAAAGGAGTTACACAGAGCAATCAGGATTCCGAGAAATTAAATTGCTAAAGGCAATATAAGAAGCTGCAGAGATTTAGGACAAGAAAGTACGAGGAACCTCAGTGGTGGGGGTGGAGGAGAGTTGGTTGAACACCACCAAGGATATGCAGCTGGGGAACCTTTCACAACATGAGGATGAGACGGTTTCAGTTGAAGAGTATGTGCAGCTACACACATACCAACCAAAATTTGGGTATTAACCAGCAGACAGGATTTACTGGATCAAGACTATAGACTAGTTCATGTAGATTACAAGAAATCAAAGGGGGAGGGATAGGAGAAAAGTACAAAGTCATTGAATAGCTACAATCCAAATTCAATAAACCCTGTCCTGCAGTGAACACCTGGATAGTGGTGGATGCAGGTGTTCTGAAATGGGAGATTCTGTGCCATGTGCTGCTAATGCACCACCCATGACACATGCAAGATGTCTCCAACAGGTCAAACTGGACTTTTGCTCATCAGATCAACAACTGTCTGCTACCCAGAGGGAGAAAGGAAAATTAGTTTCTTACCTGATAATTTTCGTTCCTGTAGTACCAAGGATCAGTCCAGGACACCTGGGTTGTGACTCCGCACCAGTAGATGGAGACAGACTAAAACTTGTGGGCGGAGCATATATGCCCCTGTGCCAGTCACAGCCCCTCAGTCATACGTAATGTCAAAGTAGAACACAACCAGAGAACTAAGCTAGCTAGAAACCGCTAATAGAACGGGGAAAACACCCCTCCTGGAAACAGACTCTCCAACCAAGAGAGTTAACAAGCGGAACAGAAGAATTCAGAACAAAGAGCGGACTCTCCATTACTTCAGCGTAGCACTGCGGGCGGGATCCTGGACTGATCCTTGGTACTACAGGAACGAAAATTATCAGGTAAGAAACTAATTTTCCTTTCCCTGTACGTACCAGGATCAGTCCAGGACACCTGGGATGTACCAGAGCTAAATTACCGAGGGTGGGAAGCAGAGAGTCCCGCTCGGAGTACCCTCTCTCCAAATCCTCCGGGGTCGGTAGCCCGGACATCCCCCGTACTGCCTGATAAAGGTATGCAACGACTTCCAGGTAGCCGCCCTGCAAATCTCTTGAGCGATACCGGAGAAGCCTCCGCTCACGATGCCGCCTGCGCACGAGTCGAGTGAGCCCTCCGGCCCACGGGAAGCGGTTTTCCCCGCACCCAGTACGCCGAAGCAATGGCCGCCTTAAGCCACCGCTGAAGCAATGGCCTCCTTAAGCCACCGGGCGATCGTTGTGCGAGACGCTGCGGCCCCTTTCTTAGGACCAGAGAACAGGACAAACAGATGATCTGTGACCCGAAACGGATTACTGACCCCCAGATATCGGAGGAGGGACCTCCGCACGTCAAGCGTCCGCAATTCTCTCGCTTCCGGAACAGAGAACTCCCCGGCCGCCAAAGCGGGCAGTTCCACTGATTGATTCATACGACAAGACGACACCACTTTCGGTAGGAAGGAAGGAACTGTGCGCGAAGAAACAACTGTGCGCAAAGCAACTCCGGAATCAGAAACACGCAAAAGGGGTTCACTACAGGACCGGGCCTGCAACTCGGAAACACGCCGCGCTGAGGCGATCGCTACCAAGAACGCCGTCTTAAGAGTGAGATCCGTAAGAGTCGCGCGTTTCAAAAGCTCAATAGGCGCCGTGCATAGGGAGGAGAGAACCCAGTTGAGGTTCCAAGCCGGACAAGAACCCAGTTGAGGTTCCAAGCCGGACAAGGAAGACTCAAGGGAGGACGAAGGCGTTTGGCACCCCGGAGGAAGCGAGCAATGTCCGGGTGGAACGCAAGGGACGTGCCACGGACCGTACCCCGCAAACAACCGAGCGCTGCCACTTGAACCCGAAGGGAACTGCACGCCAGGCCTTTGGCCAGACCAGCCTGGAGGAACGCCAGAATGTCGGAGACGGAAGCCGAAGTGGAGACCACCCCACGCTGCACGCACCAGTCCTCAAAGACCACCCAGACACGGACATATGCCCGACGGGGCCCTGATGGAGCAGGCCCGCCATTCCGTGAAACCGAAGGGGCGCCGTTACCGCCAGCTGGGCGAGGTCTGCAAACCACGGCCGGCGCGGCCACTCCGGTGCCACCAAGACGACCTTGGCCGGGTGCAATTCTATGCGCCGTAGAATCATGCCGATCATCGGCCACGGGGGAAACACGTAGAGCAGCACATCCGTCGGCCAGGGAAGCACCAACGCATCGACGCCTTCTGCCCCCCGTTCTCGACATCGATTGTAAAATCGCGGGGCCTTCGCGTTGTGCCACGTGGCCATCAGATCCATGTGGGGCACCCCCCACGTTTTGCAATGAGCAGAAAGCTTCGTCCCCCAACTCCCACTCTCCGGGATCCAGACGATGACGGCTGAGAAAATCCGCCTGCACGTTGTCGACTCCCGCAATGTGAGACGCTGCTATGTTGCTGAGATGTAGCTCTGACCAGGCCATCAAGCGCTGAGCCACCTCCACCACCTGGGGGCTCCTCGGTCCGCCCTGGCGTTTGATGTATGCCACTGTGGTCGCATTGTCCGACAACACTCGAACTGCCTTCCCCCGCAGCAACGGCAGAAAGGCTTGCAGGGCCAGACGGACCGCTCTGGTCTCTAGGCGCGCTCTGGTCTCTAGGCGCGCTCTGGTCTCTAGGCGATTGATAGACCACTGGGCTTGCGACACGGACCATAGGCCTTGGACCGAGCTCCCCAGGCAGAGCAGGCTGGACCTCGCGTGTCCCTTGAGTGGAAGCGGTAGATGGAATTCCTCAGAGACCGGCTTCCAGCGGGATAGTAAGGATGACTGTAATGGACGCAGATGAGCGAATGCCCAGGGAACCAGTGCCAGCGTTGAAGCCATAGACCCTGGGACCGTAAGGTAGTCGCAGACCCGCGGTTGGCGGAGAGACAATAAGCGACGTACTTGAGCTTGCAGTTTGCACCTCCGTTCGTGTGACAGGAACACCTTGCCCTGCTTCGTGTCGAAAAGAGCTCCCAGATATTCCAAGGTCCGCGTGGGTGTCAGATGACTCTTGCTGTAGTTGACCCCCCATCCTAGGGACTGCAGAAGGTGGAAGGCCCTGGCTACCGCCATCCGACACTGATCCTCGGACTTTGCCCGAATCAACCAATCGTCCAGGTAAGGATGGACCAGGAGACCTTCTCGGCGCAGAGACCTTCTCGGCGCGGCTGCGCCGCCACCACGACCATCACCTTCGAGAATGTACGTGGGGCCATCGCGAGCCTGAACTGGAGCGCTCGGAACTGGTAATGCCGCCCTAGAACGCAGAACCTGAGGAAGCGTTGGACCGATGGATGAATGCCTATGTGAAGATATGCCTCCGTGAGATCCAGGGAGGCTAGAAACTCGCCGGGCCTTACCGAGGAGATGACTGAACGAATCGCCTCCATTGTGAAGTGAGGAATCCGAAGGCATCGGTTCACCCCTTGAGATCCAGAATGGGTCTGGACGCGCCGTCCTTCCTTGGGACGATGAAGTAGATGGAGTAACGGCCCTTGCCGTGTTGGCTGACCGGGACTGGAGAAATAGCTCCCAAGCCTTCTAAGCGTTGGGTGGTGTCGCGCACCGCCGCCTTCTTCTCGGGAGCCTTGCAAGGCGAGACCAGGAACTTGTCCGCTGGGGTGTGAGCAAAATCCAACGCGTAGCCGCGTCCTATGACCGTGAGGCCTCACTGGTCCGCCGATACACCGGCCCATCTCTCGGAAAGACATCAACCGTACCCCGCCATTGGAACCGGCGTGCCGAGGCTGCGGCGAGAGATGGGCCGACCCCCTTTCATTGCGAAGACTTGGGCGCCGTGATTGCCAGGCACCTCCTTGTCTACCGAAGCGCCTACCTCGAAAGGACTGTTGCTGCCACTGCGGAGTACGGGAGGAGGAAGACCTATACGAACGCCCGGACGCCCTTTGAGGACGCGACCTCCTGGGACCCCGAGAAAGAGAACTGGCCGAAAACGAGGACCTCGCCCCGGATCTATCCTCGGGAAGCTAGAAGGCCCTGTTTTCCCCCCCAGGGAACTCGTTAACTCGTCCAAGTCCTTGCCAAACAGCAAATGGCCTTGAATGGTAGTACCCCGAAATGAGCCTTGGAAGAACCATCCGCCGCCCAGTTGCGCAACCACAAAAGTCGGCGTGCCGAGACAGCCGCTACCATGGACCTAACCGACGTGAGCAGCAAATCGTGCAGCGCATCCACGCCATATGCTATTGCAGCTTCCCAACGATCTGCCTGCGCTGCCTCGTCTGCGGAAAATCCGCCTTGGCTTGAAGAACCTGGGCCCAGCGCAGACTGGCCCGCATAGCGAAATTCGTGCAGATGGCGGCCTGCACTCCCAGCGCGGAAACCTCGAAATCTTCTTGAGCTGCACTTCCAGCTTCCTGTCCTGAAGGTCCTTGAGAGCTGCCGCGTCCGTGACCGGAACTGGTAGATCTCTTTGTTACCGCGGAGACCGCTAAGTCCATCTTGGGGAATATGAGAAGGTCCAGCGCATCCTCCGGAAGCGGGTAAAGCTTGTCCATGGCCTTACTGACCTTCAAACCTAACTCCGGGGTGTGCCATTCCCGGAACAGAATATTCGTCGAGGAGAAAGAAACGGGAAAACCACTGCCGGAGCCGAGAGACCTAACAGGACCGGATCCATGTTTGCCTCCTGACGGGCTACCACCGGAGGAGCTTCTATTCCCCGCTCCTGGAGAATGGCCGGAATTAAGGGTGGCAAGTCCTCCCTGCGGAAGAGCCGGACCACCTTGGGATCATCATTTTCCACTGCTTGGGATCCCTATCCGGCGCCTGGCTGAGCGGATTCGTCCGTCCCATCTCCGTCGGCCCCTTTCAGGGGCTTCTCCGGGAAATCAGAGTCCACCGCAGGGGGGAATCGGAATCGGCTTCCTGTGGGACGCCACGAGGAAGCCGCGTACTTCGGGAAGGGCCCCGGGACCCCTCCGCAGCGCCCTTAGGATTGCATGACGTCTTCCCTGGGGGGGGCCTTGCGGGTCCCCCCCGGCCGCGCTTACTGCGCTTACACTTTAGGACTTTGCGCAACAACAGCGCAAAATCCTCCGAAAGGGACCCCGAGGCTGAAGAATCATCCTCTGAAAACCCCCGGGGACCAAGGGACCCCCGAGGGGACCCCCCTGTATCAACCCGCTGAGGAGAAAAGCGCGGGAGGCAGGCCCGAGGCTCCCGCCGTTTCCCGCGCCATTTCACGGTCCGAGGCCAAAATGGCCGCCACTCCCGCGCTCAGCGGGAAAAAGTCTTGGGGCCGCTCTGCCGAGCCCCCCCCTGCGCGGCGGCGATCGTGCGCTGCGGGATCGAGCACCCCCGAGGCGCCCCGGATGACCCCTCTCCGCCCGGGAAACAGGCCGCACACAGACCACCGCGGGGAAGCCGCGCGCGCGCGCTGAGCCGCAGGCCCTACAGGCCGAGCCACGAGGCCTGCCGGCGAGCCGCGGCGGAGGAGCGCACCGGGAGAAAAAATTTTAATTTAGCGAAAGCGGCCCCCCCCCGGCCTCCCCCCTGCCAGCGGCGCCCCCCCTGGAGACCCCACGGAGCGGCGACGCAAAGCAGCAGAGAGCTGAAGCCAGAGAGACCGAAAACAAAAGTAAAACATTTTTTTTTTTTTTTTTTTACAAAACAACGCTTGTCGCTGTCCACGGTCCTGGAGCCCTAGTCCAGCAGGGGTAAGTGAACCGGGCTCCCCGGTGTCACCCCTGACGCTGCTACTGGGAAAGCCGGGTCCTCGACCCTAGCAGCGGCCTCAACCAGGGGGGGGGGTAGTCCCCTCAGGACCTCACAACCCCCCTGGGAGACAGGGCGGACGGGACCTCAGGAACAATTTAGCAAAATCAAAATCCCAATTGAAAAACACTAAACTGGCCTAAAACCAAGAAAAAGAAAAGAACCGACCCTGACGGAGTACCAGAACCAGGGCAGGAAGGAGCTGTGACCTGACCTGCACCACCTACTGGAGACAGAGTAAGACTGAGGGGCTGTGACTGGCACAGGGGCATATATGCTCCGCCCACAAGTTTTAGTCTGTCTCCATCTACTGGTGCGGAGTCACAACCCAGGTGTCCTGGACTGATCCTGGTACGTACAGGGAACACGTATTTCTGCAAGTTCTCAGAAATTCCTTTTTAAAATTAAAATCTAAGGTCTGATGCTAGACGTTGCATTTCCAAAGGGGCAGAATGCTATTCTGCCACCTTCCACTGATTAATTGTTTTTGAAAACTGTGCCAGCTGAGCAGGCGCAAAAAGGAGTCAGCATGATTACCTGGGCCTCTGTTGTGAGCTCTAGGAACAGGAGCTGTGTGATGGTCTATTAGCCCCACAATCTTCATGTGCCCGTACTTCATGGCGAGGGTGCGGGCTGTGGCTCCGCTCCGGTCCGTCTCGGCCACTTTCACACCCTGACTCAGGGAAGAGACCATATTTACTGGTTAAACAATAGCTCCTGAGCTCCTGAAAGCTGTGTCCGAAACCTTGGAGTTTGACAAGAATAAGAACCCCACATTTTAAACGGAAGTCTATTTTGAAAGCTTTTACATATTTAAAGAAGAAACTTGAAGCCTTGGATGCCCCGTTTACAAGCAATGATTGATTATATTTAAGCCTTACCCCCAGAACTGACATGAATACAAAATATTGTCTATGCTAAAAAAACAAGGAAAACACCTTAAAATGTCAAATCAAAAGTGATCAATCTTCCCTCCTCCCCTCTCTTTGGGGGCCTGGTGGGAAATGACCTTATCCACTCATGGTCCCTGCTGTCCTCACCAGAAAGTAATTCCCGTGCTTGCTGGGACAGTTTCCTGGGACAGAGAGGGCAGAATGCATGCTAAAGGCATCTCTGCTCTTCCTGTTCTGCAACCATGTCCCTAGGATTGAATTAAATTAGAAAATGAACCTTTGCGGTCCCAGAGATGAATAGCCTTCAGAGCCTAGGACAGAGTGTGTGGTCCTACTATGTACTAACAGACAAATAGGATGTGCACTCTGTCTCGAACAGGCCTTAGAGGTGTATTCACCGCTGCCTACAGATGCTTCACTCACCCAGGACAAACTCACATGATTCAGAAGGTACTGGACAATTATCTCATGGCCTGAAGCAGCTGCTTCCATAAGAGGAGTAAATCCATAGAAAGGCTCCCTGCAAAAATAATAATAATAATAAGTCAGGGCAATGAGGAAAGGGTACATGCTGATCAGTAGTGCTAATGAAGACAGACAGGAAAATTAGTTCTTACCTGTTAATTTTCGTTCCTGTAGTACCACGGATCAGTCCAGACTGTGGGATGAGCCTCCTTTCCAGCAGGTGGAGACAGACCAAAACTGAAAGGGTATCCTATATGAGGACAGAGCCTACCCTGCAGCCCTTCAGTATAACCATTGGCAAAGCAGAAAACAACAAAACCAGAATAGGATCAAGCAAGTAACCAGAAAGCTCAATGGAGCAACTGTATAACAATGTAAGAAACATGGAGTGACTAACCGCTCTTGCATATACTTGGTGCTTGAACAACCAAGGCTTCTGGTGTAAATGCTCAGTATTCTTGCAAAGGATGAAGTATCAAAATCTGAGAATCTGCAAGAACAAGTTTCGAGAGGACCGAAAAGAAAGACAAAACAGGGAAGGGCGTCTGGACTGATCCGTGGTACTACAGGAACGAAAATTAATAGGTAAGAACTAATTTTCCTTTCCCTGTACGTACCCGGATCAGTCCAGACCGTGGGATGTACCAAAGCTTCCCTATCCCGGGTGGGACCGAGACAGTCCCGCTTGAAGGTGTTAAGAGTTCCTGGGAGCCCACTTCGACACTCGAGTGGGCAAGGTCTTCTTGCCTAATGCATGGGCCCTCAAGTTGAACAGCCAGATTCGGAATCTGTTCTCACTGCCTCTTCCAACGGCCTGGGACTACCTGCAGGTCTTAGGGTCCATGGCTTCCACCATCAACCTAGTTCCCTGGGCTTTTGCTCATATGCAACAGTTACAAAAAGCTTTGCTATCCCGTTGGCAGCCGGTGTCGGAACAGTTTCACATAGTCCTCCCACTTTTGGACTCTACCGTCACCGCCTTGCAGTGGTGGCTTTCGCTTCCTCATCTTCTCCGGGGAATGCCCCTTCAAGTTCCACAGTGGATGATAGTAACCACGGACGCCAGTCTCTCGGGCTGGGGTGAGGTCTGCCTGTCCCAGTCCACCCAGGGGATCTGGTCGCCGATTCAGACTCACTGGCACATCAATTGGTTGGAGGCTCGGGCGGTGCGTCTGGCTCTGCAGGAGTTTCTGCCCCTGATACGCGGCAAAGTGGTGAGGGTGCTGTCTGACAACTCCTCCACCGTGGTTTACATCAATCATCCAGGGGGGCACCCACAGTCGCCTGGTGGCCCTAGAAGCCAGCCATCTCTTCGCCTGGGCGGAACGACATCTGGATTGCCTGGCGGCCTCCCACATCACGGGCAAGGAGAATGTTCAGGCCGATTTTTCTCAGTCGCCAATTGCTCGATCCGGGAGAGTGGGAACTCTCAGAAGAAGCCATGGATCTGATTGTCTACAGGTGGGGTCCCCCCACCTGGACCTCATGGCAACCGGAAGCAGTCCACTTCATTAACTTATGTGCGTGTGTGGAAGGATTTTGAGTCCAACTGTACAGAATTGGGTGTTTCGACTCGCTCTGTTCCAATTTCGGTGGTTCTCTCTTTCCTCCAAAAGGGTCTTTCCAAGGGTCTCTCCTTTGGTTCCTTACGCGTTCAAGTGTCTGCCCTCGGAGTCCTTCTTGATAGAGTCGACGGTCATCCCGTGGCGTCTCATCCGGACGTGGTTCGTTTCTTGAAAGGCGTCAAGCATCTGAGGCCACCCATTTGCTCCACTTGCCCGTCGTGGAGTCTCAATCTCATTCTTTGGGCTCTTTGTACTGCCCCGTTCGAGCCCCTTCGTCGGGCTATGGTGAAAGATCTCACTTTCAAGGTGGTCTTTCTCGTGTCTATCTGTTCCGCGCGGCGGGTCTCAGAGATCCAAGCGTTGTCTTGTCGGGAACCTTTTCTATGGTTTTCAGATTCCGGAGTCTCTCTCAAAACGGTGCCTTCTTTCTTGCCGAAAGTCGTTTCCGCCTTCCATGTCAACCAGTCGGTGGAGCTCCCTGCGTTCTCTCTGGAGGAAGTTGCGGGGGGCGAAATTCGCCGACTTGATGTTAAGCGAGTCTTACTCCGGTACCTCTAGATTACAAACTATTTTCGGGTGTCGGATCATCTCTTTGTTTTCTGGAGCGGTCTGAATCGGGGAAAACCGGCCTCTAAGGCTTCCATTGCTCGATGGTTGAAGGAGGCCATTTCCTCAGCCTATCTTTGTCAAGGCCGCTCAGTTCCGGAGGGCCTAAAGGCCCATTTGCTGTGTTCTCAAGCTACTTCCTGGGCGGAGAATCAATAGGTTTCTCCGCAAGAAATTTGCAGGGCCGCTACCTGGACGTCCTTGCATACGTTTGCTCGACACTACCGTCTGGATGTACAAGCCCCAGTCTTTGGTTCTTTTGGTAGGCAAGTGCTTCGAGCGGGACTGTCTCGGTCCTACCCGGTTTAGGGAAGCTTTGATACATCCCACGGTCTGGACTGATCCGGGTACGTACAGGGAAAGGAAAATTAGTTCTTACCTGTTAATTTTCATTCCTGTAGTACCACGGATCAGTCCAGATGCCCTCCCCTCTTCTCTCTTTTTATACGGTCCACTCGAAGCTCTTTATTGTAGATTTTCAGATGTCGGTACTTGATTTTTCTTTTACAAACCGAATGTTTACACCGGAAGCTTTGGTTGTGGTGAATCAAATATATGCAAGAGTTCTTATCACTACAGAGTTCCTTGTAAAGTTATTGAGTTGCTCTATTGAGCCTTCTAGTTACTTGCTTGATCCTGTTACTGTTGTTGCTCTTTTCTTTCTGCTTTGACAATAGTTATACTGAAGGGCTGCAGGGTAGGCTCTGTCCTGATATCGGATATCCTTTCAGTTTTGGTTTGTCTCCATCTGCTGGACAGGAGGCTCAACCCACGGTCTGGACTGATCCGTGGTACTACAGGAATGAAAATTAACAGGTAAGAACTAATTTTCCTTTAATTTATTTTCATAGTTTATAACTCACACTATCCATAGTTCTAGACGGATACACAATTAATATAAAAAACATTCAAGACAAAAATGTACAAAATATTAACTAAAGACTTAAAAAAAACCAAACACACTGACCACAGATAAAAAAAAAATGCATAAAATCTGGCATAACAAAAACTTAAACCTAAAAAAATGTTGTTAACACATAAGACTAAAAACTGCTGTCATTTTGAGTCAAAGATTAGTAGATAATAACCCTCTGCTAAAAAGCCAGTTCAATGGCAGCAAGCAATTTCTGTGATACCAGTACATATATACAGTGGCTTATATAAAGTATTCATCCCCTTCATAAGTTAGCAGGTGTGTGGATTACAAATGACACTTATAGAGTGTTCCAGACAGTATGTTTTTTGCAATCCAGTATGCTCTTAAAGTAAATTTTCAAAGTCACAATTCTTGATTTCTCTTCAATTTTTGTAAAATAAAATTAAAAACTGAAGAATGCTGCTTGCTTAAGTATTCAACCCTTGTGCTGTAGATGCTCTACATTTACACAGTTAAAAGATATTACCTTAACAATTGGCTTATAATTGGCCTCTACCTGTGAATCATAAAAAGGTCAGCTTTTCTGGATAAAAGACCCCCTAATTCCAGTACCATTGGTCAGACTGTGAATCTGAAGGAAAGCTACGAAAATGAAGACCAAAGAGCATTCTAAAGAAATTAAAAAGTCATAGACATGCACAAGAGAGGAAAGGACTACAAAATAATATCCAAGTGGTTGGATTTCCCAGTGAGTACTGCTGGATCAATTGTGAGGAAATGGAAGCTGCATCATACCACCCAAATACTGCCTAGACAAGCCCGTCCCTCAAAACTCAGCATCAGAGCAAGAAGGGTTCTTGCCAGGTTCTTATGGCCTGGATTGGCCACTGTTGGAAACAGGATGCTGGGCTTGATGGACCCTTGGTCTGACCCAGTATGGCATTTTCTTATGTTCTTATGTAAGGAGACTTGTGAGGGAAGCCACAGAGAGGCCAACAATCACTTTGAACGAGCTACAAAGTTCAGTGGCTGAGATTGGAGAGGAGGTGCACCAGTCAACCATATTAAGAGCTCTGCATGGAAGGGTGGCACAAGCCTAACACTGCCCATTCCTCAGCAAACACCATCCCAACAGTAATGTTTGGGGGTAGCAGCATCATGTTCTGGGGATGCTTTTCCTCAGCAAGGACTGGGCATTTTGTTAAAATTGAAGGACGGATGGATGGTCCAACTTACAGGGAGATACTGCAAGACAATCTGCTTCAGTCTGCTAAAAAATTAAAACTTGGGAGAAAGTTCACTCTCAGCAGGAAAAGGATCTCAAGCATAAGCCAAAGAATCACAGGAATGATTGAACAACAAAAAGGTGAATGTTCTGCAATGGCCAAGTCAAAGTCCAGATCTCAATCCAATCGAGAATCTGTGGCAAATTGCAGTCCAGAAGCATCATCAAACCAACCTGAACAACCTGGAGCAAATCTGCCAAGAAGAATGGGCAAAACTCACTCCCAAACAGTGTGCAAAGCTCTTATTGCAGCAAAAGGTGGTCATACCAAGTACTAGTCTGAAGGGGTTGAATACTTATCTAAGCAGCATTTTTCAGTTTTAAATGTTATTTTACCAAAAATGCAGAGAAATAATGAATTGTGACTTTGAGAATGTACTTTAAGATCATACTGGTTTGCAATAAACATACTGCTTGGAACACTAAGTGTCATTTGCAATCCACACAAATCTGCTGACTTATGAGGGGGTCGAATACTTTTGCAAGCCACTGTATATATAATTCTTGGGGGATCAGTACTGATCTTTAGTTTGTGTTTGGGACAGGACACTGAGAAGCTTCTTCTGGGGTTTAGAAGTTCCCACTTTTTTTTTAAATAAACCTTGGCTGTAACACATGAGAGACTCTAACCACTTCCTCATTGGGATGAATACACATTTATTTATTTATTTATTTTATTTATTTAAATTTCTTATATACCGGCATTCGCGATGGGAGTCGCATCATGCCGGTTTACAAATAACAAGGTGTGACAACAGAATAAATACTTAATAACTTAAAAACATTAACATGTGATAGAAGAATAAGGTAGCAGTTACAATAAAACAGGGATAAAATGCAACTTGGAATGAAGAGAAGGCAAAAGAGAGATTAACACTGAGATAACAAAAGAATGACCAAGGTAAATAAAACCAAGGTAAATAAACCTGCCTCATTAAAAAAAGAGAGAGAACATTATTGAGTTGTCAAAGGTTGTTGATTACCCTGACGGGAGTTCTTAGTTGCTTGAGTTGAGAGTGGGTTCAGTTGGTGTCTGGAAAGGCACATACATTTTTCCAGTAATCCGAGTACTTAGCTATAAACAAAACTTATTGGTTCTTAGGTCATTTATTATAAAATGATGAGGATGCACAATAATTACATTGAAAAAACTGAAAAGCAGCTAAACAAATCCTACATAGAATTCATACAAAGCCCAAGAGTGGGTGAAGAAAACACACCTGGGTTAGAATATGCACAAATTCCCTCCAAGGCAAAGGAAACAATTTCTTATGAAAACTGTTCTAAATTTAAGGTACCATACAAAGGCAAGAGATGTCAGGTCAGTACATCAGCACAACTAGAATCCAACAAAAATCCCAAAAAATAAAGAGGTCCATATTCAGCCACTATCCAGCTGCCTAAGTTAGCCGGAGAAACTTATCTGGCTAACTTGGCTGAGATATTCAGTGGTATGGCCACGCCGCTGAATATACTCAGTTATCTTACAGTTAGCCAGATAAACTGATCTGACTAAGTATTAGCCAGCCAAATAGCTGTCCTACACTTATCAGGCTGAGCTGGATAAGGCTGAATATTGGCACTTATCTGATTAATTTAGCCGTATAAGTATCTCCACTACAGAAGGCCCTGCCCCTTAACCAGACAAGGGGCAGCCGCTCACCACGGCCTAATATTCATACAGCGCTACTTTGCTTGCTAAGCCAGAACTTAACCAGCTGAACAGCAACCTCAAAAAGCTTAAAAGAAACTTTTCCCAAGCTATTTGGTCATTTATCACCTATTAATATAAAATGGTAATCAATAATTTGCTTCAAAAAGGCAGTTGATAAATCATAATAATACAATAAAATAAATCTTTATTCATTTGCCGCAGGAATTTTGTTACTACAGGTGTGGGCAAATTTTTGAACCAAGGGCCACATTGGATGCCTGATCCGGAGGGGGAGGGGAGGAGGCCCAGACAGAAACCTTCAGCAGGTTAGATAAGGTCCACAAGCTGCAATTATCCCACCTCTAAGTTACAGTATTGTATGTAGTATTATTCACTGACTTTGAGGCACCTCATCTCTGCTGTATTTCTATATACTAGTTTTCTAGAAAACCAAAGAACACCCTGAATTCATGCTGGAATGCAATGAGCCGACACCCCAGACACTTTAGCTGATTGGTCTAATACGTAAACAAATCATATGTACCGCACTTATCTAAAACTACACCCTGAATATGCTCTGACTGGTCAGTGTGAAGGGTTTATAATGCTATGTACACCATTGAATTACTGAGTAGCTAGGAGCTGACACGATTGATGTAAAACCTGTGCTACTCCAGGAACAAATTACTTCCTCATTCTTTGTTCCTCCCCTTTGTCTTTGTCTCTTCCTAATAAACAGTTTGATTTCAGATTACCAGCTGCCTGGAGTCTAATTACTCAAATCAACAGTATCTCTAAAGTTTAACATGTAGCTATCTACTAATGATAACTAACGGCCCAAACTGGTTTCTATGATTGTCACCAGCCACCAGATTTCTGGCACGCTGAAACAATCCACCAGTGATCCAACCTTCTCCTCTCAGCCTGGGACTGGCTATTGGATATGTGGGAGTGAATTTCTGAAAGCACACATGTGGGTAAAACGTATATAGGGCTTTTGAAAATCATTGAAAGGGATGTACATGTAAAATGATATTTTATACATTTTGGATTGTATCTTATGTTTGCTGTGGAAAAAGAAGAATTTTCAAAAAAAAAAAAAAATGCATGCAGGAGCAATTTCATTCGGACTTTTATGGGTACTTGACAGAGGTGATCCTGAAAGCAGAGTCAGAGTCAAGACACGGTAAACATTTAGGCGTGCATTTTCTAAAATTGAAAGGCTGCACGAAAACGCAGGTGTGAACATTTATACCTGCTCCCATACAGGTATAAATGTGTACACTTCTACCACGCAGGGGTTTGCATGGACCTGCTAATTTTCACAGCGGATTTATGCACATAAGTCCACTCTGAAAGGACGACGTACTCATGTACTTAGTGCTTATGGCCGATGTGCTAGTGTACAATGTTATAAAAGCAGCTGCCATTAGATTGCAGAGGAGTACCAGCTCTGTACAAGAGGACAGCTCAAAACAACAGTGACAGGATGTGCAAGATTATGGTTTGCATTCAGTGCAAAAGCATCCAGCAGAGAGTGACAGTAACATTACCCCATGGGCAGCATCACTGCCACCTACCAGATGAATGGAAGTACAGAAAAAGCTCAGGATTAATTATCATCTCTATTCACTATCGAAAGGTTCAGGCAGATGTTTTTTGCATCCCTCTCCCCTCACAGCAACAGCCGTATGAGTTTGGGGCTGGCCTTCTCTGCTCTTCTTTCTTACCTGTGGTTTGCATTAGCTCCACTGTCCAGCAGAAACCTGACCATCTGCTGGTGGCCGGCACTGGTGCAGTGGAAGAGGGCTGTCCAGCCCTGGCTGTCCTTCATTTCCAGCTTGGCTCCTTGCTTTAAAAGAAGGAAAGGAATGTGCATTAACAGATGCAGCTCCACTGTACCTGCAAGAACCACTGACGTGATAAGGGACAGTTCCTTCTGCAAAGGACTCCAGAGCAGTGTGTCTGTAAAGTGCTGCATATGGATGGTAGTGCTATACAAACGGACAATAACCACCACCACCACCACCACCGAGCACAAGGCTTCAACCAGCTTTTCAAGGACTTCTTTATTTATTTCCAGCAATTTAGATTACACCCAATTACCATACCTTTTTTTTTTTTTTTTTTAATCATCATCATCATCAATCAGTTCTGTTTTGGTATCCTGAAATACCAGAAGACACACACAGAGCTCAGAAAAGAATAAAATAAAAAAAAACCTTAACCCGCCCCCCCAAGAATAAGCATTACTCACACAAACATTCATACAGTTTGAGGAGGGCAATTTGGAAACTCCCTAAGGCATGCAAGTCTATTCAAGCTCCTTTTCAAGGGGAAACTCCCTTTTCAAAAAATGGCTGCCCCACACAACACAGCTACAAATGAACCCACATAGGAACAGTTACAAAGGTGCACTTTCACTCCTCCGACCTGTCCCACCCCCTTTTTTATATGGGTAAAAAGTATGTGTGCCATGAACAGCATGCTGTTTTTACCCACATTGACAGAGGGAGGGGAGGAATAATCAAACTGCATTTTTAGGCAGGTAACATGTTTCCCTCTTAATTTTAAATTTTAGGTGAATGACATTGGCTGAACTTTTAATATAAACCTCAAGGAGCGTGGTCTGAATGTTACGATGGGAATGGCACATTCTGACTGGCTGAGTGCTGTAGCCAACAGTGCCTCTAGTGGCCAGGAAGCAGCCAAGACCTCCAGTAATGCAATAATCCTCATTAAAAACCAAGCACTAAGATTCAAATTTTTGATGCCTGCGTGAGGATCCGAAACTCACTCTTGCTGGCTTTAGAATGGATTTATGTATTGCCAGTCACTGATTTACAGCAAATCAGTGTCATCACAGTTACAAATGCCATGAATTTGGGCAATATTCCTGGATTATGTAATGAACTCTGCCAGCACCATGAGGAAGTTTGCAGTAACATCTCCTGCCACTGCAAGGACAGGCAGCTATAAAGGTCAGCTGCTGTGACCAACTG
This sequence comes from Rhinatrema bivittatum, assembly GCF_901001135.1. NCBI lineage: Eukaryota > Metazoa > Chordata > Amphibia > Gymnophiona > Rhinatrematidae > Rhinatrema > Rhinatrema bivittatum. The sequence goes on along the minus strand of NC_042628.1, from coordinate 42,986,324 downwards.
TGATGGAGTGGAAGTAGTTCCTGTACAGGAAAATGATTTAAACTTCAAAAGCAGCATTTTTTTTCCATTGTTTGAGAATAAAAGGGGTTAAGGAACCAAGATGGCTTTTGTTTAGGACTACATTTCCCAACCATCCTTGTTAAGGCAGCATTTGGTAGAGAGCCAGATTGAATCAGCATTGGGTGGAGCCAGTAATACCTCACTTGCAGCTTATCTAGGTGCACTAGAAAGAGGCTTCTGCAGTTGCAAGGGGGGAGCTGGTAGCAAGATGGACTCTCATAGAACCTACTAACTTCAGCTATGGAGGAAGATCCTGAGGTTGATTTGAGAAATCACTACTAAAAGTTAAATTAAAGCCATAATTACAGGGAGGGAGACTAACTTAAGGGAGAAGTCAAAGTGATCCGTGGACAAATCTGACAGGATAAAAGTAAAGCAAAGGAGCAGGGAGGCTAAGCCAGGGAAGCTTATACATGTGGGATTTTGGGCTCCTTTAGTAAGAGTTCTAGAGATAATCCAAACTTTAAGTGAACAGAGTGGTATAAGCAGACTTTATAGGAAAATGCTTTAGTTGCAAAAAAAAAAAAAAACCCAAAACAAAACCCTCCTTGAACTACAGTGAAAGTGTAACAGGGATTTAAAGCACCAGAAGGGTTTCCAAAAGTTGTACTTTGTTCATGCTTCTTTACTCTAGTAATTGTCAGCTAAAATAAGCTTTGTTTGGTTCCTGAGCACTGCTCTGAAGTGGTTGCAATCAACAGAACATTCTTAATTGTTTGCCAGAAGAAACTGCATGTTTGGTTTAAGTGTAATGCCCTAGAGTATGGAGAAGTAATCTAGTGGTTAGAGCAGTGGGCTATGAACCAGGAGACCAGGGTTCAAGTCCCACTGTCACTCCTTGTGACCTTGGGCAAGTCACTTTATCCTCCATTGCCCTCAGGTACAAACTTAGATTGTAAGCCCTCTGGGGATAGGGAAATACCTCCAGTACCTGAATGTAATCCGCTTTGAAGCGCTGAAAAAAAAAAAGTGCAAAAAGCGGAATATAAATATAAATAAAATAAATAAATAGAGTGCTTGCAACTAGCAGAGAGTTAAGTAATGGTTTACTAAAGGAAACTGCATGTTCACTTCAAATGTACTGCTCTAGAATGCTTGCTGCTAACAAAGAATTTATTAATTGGCTATTAATAGAAACAGCAGGTTTGGTTCAAGAAGTATGTGCAAGTTACCTATAGACTTGGACCGGTGCTTTTCAATATATATATATATATATATATATATATATAAATGATCTGGAAAGGAATACGACGAGTGAGGTTATCAAATTTGCGGATGATACAAAATTATTCAGAGTAGTTAAATCACAAGCAGACTGTGATACATTACAGGAGGACCTTGGAAGATTGGGCATCCAAATGGCAGATGAAATTTAATGTGGACAAGTGCAAGGTGTTGCATATAGGGAAAAATAACCCTTGCTGTAGTTACACTATGTTAGGTTCCATATTAGGAGCTACCACCCAGGAAAAAGATCTAGGCATCATAGTGGATAATACTTTAAAATCGTTGGCTCAGTGTGCTGCAGCAGTCAAAAAAGCAAATAGAATGTTAGGAATTATTAGGAAGGGAATGATTAATAAAACAGAAAATGTCATAATGCCTCTACATCGCTCCATGGTGAGACCGCACCTTGAATACTGTGTACAATTCTGGTCGCCGCATCTCAAAAAAGTATAGTTGCGATGGAGAAGGTACAGAGAAGGGCAACCAAAATGATAAAGGGGATGGAACAGCTCCTCTAAGAGGAAAGGCTGAAGAGGTTAGGGCTGTTCAGCTTGGAGAAGAGACTGCTGAGGGGGGATATGATAGAGGTCTTTAAGATCATGAGAGGTCTTGAACGAGTAGATGTGACTCGGTTATTTACACTTTCGAATAATAGAAGGACTAGGGGGCATTCTATGAAGTTAGCAAGTAGCATATTTAAGACTAATCGGAGAAAATTCTTTTTCACTCAACGCACAATAAAGCTCTGAAATTTGTTGCCAGAGGATGTGGTTAGTGCAGTTAGTGTAGCTGGGTTCAAAAAAGGTTTGGATAAGTTCTTGGAGGAGAAGTCCATTAACTGCTATTAATCAAGTTTACTTAGGGAATAGCCACTGCTATTAATTGCATCAGTAGCATGGGATCTTCTTAGTGTTTGGATAATTGCCAGGTTCTTATGGCCTGGTTTGGCCTCTGTTGGAAACAGGATGCTGGGCTTGATGGACCCTTGGTCTGACCCAGCATGGCAATTTCTTATGTTCTTACTTCAGGCTACTGAATCCTTAATCCTTGAATGTTGTCACTAAACTAATGGAATATATCTGTAACAGTGTAAAATAGTTATTCCTCCTCTTAATATTGTCTCAGGCACTAAGAAAGATGGCGTCCTACATCGAAGCTATCTAGAGTTAAACCCCAGAGGTCTTGAAATTTTTACAGGGAGCCTTAGGCTTGCTTTGTAAATTAGTGTAAAGGGAAAGAAAGCTGTGATCAGTTATATCTGAGTGGGTTGTTTGATTGGGAATAAAGTATCTTAATAAGGTGTTAAGACCTATATGATTGCAAGCCTCATCCTAAACATTATGGGAGTAAATTGGCTGCTGAAGTTGTAGGTAACCAGAAATGGAGAAATTACTTACCTGATAATTTTGTTTTCTTTAGTGTAGACAGATGGACTCAGAACCAATGGGTATAGTGTGCTCCTGATAGCAGTTGGAGACGGAGTCAGATTTCAATCTGACATCAGCACTACATATACCTGTGCAGGAAGCTCTGCTCTTCAGTATTATCCTTGAAAAGCAATAGTGGATATATGTGTGTTTAGATAACTTGATTAACGTGAACTGGTTGACATGAATTCTAGCTGGAGACCGCCAGTGCACTCAACCGAGAAACGCCGACACCTGGCAATTATAGGTGTCTTAACTATGGGTAAAATCCGGCTTACCCGTGCTTGTCTTGCTCTCGAGGTTTCTGAATTTTGGGGCAGCCATGGGCGGGATGCTGAGTCCATCTGTCTACACTAAGGAAAACGAAATTATCAGGTAAGTAATTTCTCCATTTCCTAGCGTGTAGCAGATAGACTCAGGACCAATGGAATGTATAAAAGCTACTCCCGATCCGGGTGGAAGGCTGCCCAAGGCCCACTTAGTACTGCCCTTGCGAATGCTGTATCCTCCCTGGCCTGAACATCCAGGCGGTAGAACCTCGAGAAGGTGTGTATGGAGGACCATGTCGCCACCCGACAGATCTCGGCGGGTGATAGCATCTTGGTTTCTGCTCAGGCCCTTGTGGAATGGGCCTTGACTTGTAGAGGCGGAGGCTTGCCTGCCTCTACATAGGCCGCCTTGATTACTTCTTTGATCCAGCGGGCAATGGTTGCCCGCAAGGCTGCTTCCCCTTGTTTCTTCCCACTGTGAAGGATGAATAGGTGATCCATCTTTCGTACGGATTCCGATCTTTCCAGGTATCGAACTAGGAGTCTGCAGACGTTAAGATGGCGAAGAAGGCGAGAGTCTTCTGAGTCCTTATGCTCGTCTGGAGATGGCAGAGAGATGGTTTGGTTTACGTGGAAATGTGAAACCACCTTTGGAAGGAAGGAGGGGACTGTGCATAGCTGTATGGATCCCGGTGTGTATCTGAGGAAAGGTTCTCGACAGGATAGTGCTTGAAGTTTGGAGATGCGACAGGCTGAACATATTGCCACTAGGAATGCAGTCTTCAAGGTCAGAAGTCATAGGGACAGACCGCGGGTAGGTCTGAAAGAGGCTCCCGCTGGGTAGTCTAGTACTAGATTGAGGTTCCATGGGGTACCGGCCACTTTAGTAGTGGTCGGATTTTCTTGACCCCTCTCAGGAAGCAGGAGACGTCTGGATGGGAAGATAGATTGATGCCATCCACTTTGGTCCTGAAGCAGGCGAGCGTGGCCACCTGAACCTTGATGGAGTTGAGGGACAACCCCTTCTGTAAGCCATCCTGCAGAAATTCCAGGATCGTGGGGATTTTGACTGTCCACGGAAGGATGTCGCGGTCTTCACACCAGGCTTCAAATATTCTCCATATTCGTATGTAGGTCAGAGACGTGGAAAACTTGCGTGCTCGGAGCAAGGTATCAATCACTGCCCCCGAGTAACTGCTCTTCTTCAGGCGAGTCCTCTCAATGGCCAGACCGTAAAAGAGAATCGAGTTGGGTCTTCGTGGAGGATCGGTCCTTGCTGGAGCAGGACCCTGTGTGGAGGTAGACACAGGGGGGTTCCCCGCCAGCAGTCTTCGCATGTCTGTGTACCACTGGCCTTCTTGGCCAGTCTGGGGCCACTAGAAGTACTAGCCCCCTGAGGTGTTCTATCTTGCGGATGATCCCGCCCAGTAATGACCATGGAGGAAAGGCATACAGCAGGTCTTCCTGTGGCCAGGTCTGGACGAGCCCAAAAAACAGCAGGGTAGGCGATCCAGTGAAACCGTGGGTAAGCAACAAAAAAAAGGATGCCACAAGAGCGTCTTTTTCAAAATTTAATCAAGGAGACGTAAAGAATCAAGTAAAATTGCCCGACTCTGGCCGAGTTTCGCCACATGTGGTGGCTGCCTCAGGGGCTGAATAGTCAGAAAACAGTGTTCAAGTGATGGTCCGGATAAAGTCAACACTAAACATTTATATCTCATGTATCTGCAAACAGTGTTCGTCTCCTCTCAATGAAAAGTCTTTTCTGACTATTCAGCCCCTGAGGCAGCCACCACATGTGGCGAAACTCGGCCAGAGTCGGGCAATTTTACTTGATTCTTTACGTCTCCTTGATTAAATTTTGAAAAAGACGCTCTTGTGGCATCCTTTTTTTTGTTGCTTACCCAGGCCTGGACGAGGGCATCGATCCCCTGGGATTGTGGTTCTCATCTGCGACTGAAGAACTTGGGAACTTGGGCGTTGGATCGGGTTGCCAGAAGATCCATGGCTGGTGTTCCCCAGTGGTTTACTATCAACTGGAAGGCTGTGATCGACAACATCCATTAACCTGGGTCTAGACTCTCTCTGCTGAGGTAATCCACCGTGACGTTGTCTTTTCCAGTGATGTGGGCGGCTGAGATCCTTTGTAGGTTTGCTTCTGCCCACACCATTAGGGGGTCTATTTCCAGGGACACTTGTTAGCTTCTGGTTCCTCCATGGCGGTTGATGTAAGCAACTGTTGTGGCATTGCCTGACATGACTGACAGATTCACTCCGAAGCCTGTGACTGAATCATAGGCAGGCTAGTTTGATTGCCCGTGGTTCTAGTTGGTTGATGTTCCATCCCGACTCCTCCTTGTCCCATTGCCCCATGGCCGTCAGTTCCTGGCAGTGGGCTCCCCACCCTCATAGGCTTGCATCCATGGTGAGCAAGATCCAGGTCGGTGGGGATAGCCTTACTCCCTTGCTCAGATGGTCTTCTTGTAGCCACCATTGGAGATGGGTCCACACCTCCTCCGGTAGCTGGAGGCGAACAGAGTAGTCCTGGGACATCGGGTTCCATTGTGACAGTAGGGAACGTTGTAGCGGTTGCATGTGAGTTCTTGCCCATGGGACGACTTCTAGGGTTGATGTCATGAGGCAGAGGACTTGGAGGTAATCCCATACCTTGGGGCGAGAACCTATCAGCAGTTTTCGCAGTTGGTTCCTCAGTTTTCTTCTCCTTGTAGGGGGAAGAATGCCCTTGTCTTGTTTGGTTTCAAATCAGACCTCCCAGGTATTCTAGAAATTGGGAGGGCTGCAGGCAGCTCTTGGATGTGTTGACGACCCACCTGAGATTCTCTAGTAGATTCTTGACTCTGGTGGTTGCCTGATGACTTTCCTCTGGAGATTTTGCCCTTATCAGCCAATCGTCCAGATATGGATGTACGAGCATTCCTTCTTTCCTCAGTGTCGCCGCCATTACAACCATGATTTTGTTGAACATCTGAGGGGCTATAGCTAGCACAAAGGATAGCGCCCGGAATTGGTAGTGATGGTCCAGGATCATGAAGCATAGGAAGCGCTGATGATTGTGATGGACCAGGATGTGCAGATAGGCTTCTGACAGATCCAGGGAGGTCAGAAATTCTCCCGACTGTACCGTCCTTATGACAGAGCGTAGGGTTTCCATGCGGAAGTGTGGTACCCTCAAGTAGCGGTTGACAGATTTGAGGTCCAGGATGGGCCAGTATGTTCCCTCTTTCTTGGGGACGATAAAATAGATGGAATAGTGCCCAGTATTTTGTTGGTGTGTGGGCACCGGTGTTATAGCCTCTAAGGCGAGCAATTTGTTCAGTGTAGTTTCCACTGCCGTCTTCTTGGAGGAGGAGTGGCAAGGGGATTTCACAGATTTGTCCGAAGGGATGCTGAGGAAGTCCAGGTAGTATCCCTCTCGAATGATGGTTAGGACCCACTTGTCCGACATTATCTCAACCCATCTTTGGTAGAATAGGGCAAGCCTGCCCCCTATGGCTTCTTCCTGTGGATGGGTCGGCTGATTCTCATTGCGGGGTGCAGCTGGGGCCTGGGCCTGAGCCGGCTCCCCTCTTGTTGTGTTTGTTCCGAAAGGACTGGCCCCTGCCTGCAGGGCGAGATGCTTGGTATGTATTTTTGTAGGGTCTAAAACGCTGTGATCCTCTGCCCTTAGATGTTCGGGGAGAGGGGCGGTGGCTTCTTTTGTTCTTGTCCTCCGGTAACCGAGGTACTGGGGATTCGCCCCATTTGTTGGCTAACTTCTCCAGTTCGCCTCCGAACTTGAAAAGTCGCATCTTGAAAGTCGCGTCGGCTGACCAGCTTCGGAACCAGATTTGCCTTCTGGCTGCCACAATGGATGATATGCCCCTGGCTGAGGTGCGCACCAGGTCGGAGGTCGCATCCGTGAGGAAGGATATTGCTGGTTCTAGTGTTTTGACAGGTGTGGTGGCGTTCCTGGTAAGTGACAAGCAGGCACGTGTCACCACGGCACAGCAGGCAGTGATCTGCAGTGACATAGCTGCTATGTCAAATGACTGTTTAAGGATGGATTCCTGATGTCTGTCCTGGGCATCCTTGAGTGCCGCTCCTCCCTCGACTGGAATGGTAGTGCGCTTTGTGACAGCACAGACCATGGTGTCCACTTTGGGGAACACAAGAAGTTCTTTGGCTGAGAGTTCCAGTAGGTATAGGGCTTTTAGGGCCCGTCCTCCTTTGAAACTGGCCTCCGGAGCATTCCATTCCAGGTCGATCAGTTGTTGTACGGCTTGCAGCAATGGGAAATGGCGGGAGGCCTGACGGAGCCCGACCAGAAGAGGGTTCGTCTTTGGTTCTGCTGTGGCGCTTGTGCCTGGGATGGCCAGCTTCTTCAGGCTCAGAGACACGAGGTCTGGTAGCTCCTTTTTGGAGAAGAAGCGCATCATGGTTCGGTATGGTTCCATTCCTGGAGGGATTTCCCCTTCCTCCAGGGAGTCTTTATCTTCCTCCGAGGTGTCTTGTCCCCTAGGGTGAGGCTTTTGGCTGGGGGAGGCACATCTCTGGGAGGCTGAGAGGGACCTGGGAGGTTAGGGTCTTCTGGTGGAGGCTGTAGCTGTGTCACTGTTGGTGCTGGTTGCATCTGGACAAAGGTTTGTAGACCTTTAAAGAATTCCACCCAGGAACATCTTGGGTCTATATTAAACCCAGCGGCGTTCCTCAAGGACCCTGTCTGAGGAAGGGCCGAGCTGGGGATAGAGAGGTCCGGGGTACTATCGGTGGATCCGGATTCCTGTACTGGCTGGGGAGGGCCTTGCCCTGGTTCTCCCAGAGCCGCCTCACACTGTAGACACAGGGCAGTAGCCTCTTCATGCTGCGCAGCTCTTATATGGCAGGCTGGGCAGAGGGCTTGTGCCTTGGCTTTCTTGGCCGGTGGTGCCATGGTTTGTGCACGTAGGGTCGCTGAAACCCAGTCTGTGCGTTTATATGTGCGCACTGGGAGGCTTAGAAATGCGCTCTGGGTGTGCTGAAGATATGCGTGCAGGCCGGTATGTGCGCTTACGGAGATGCCCCGCCGCTGTGCGCACAGCCGTAGCTTGTGCGCACGGCCCCTATGCGCGTGCCACTGTGCGCATAGCCGTAGCTTGTGCGCACGGCACCTATGCGCGTGCCGCTGTGTGCACAAGTATGTTATGCGCCCAGCTCAGTTAGGCGGACAGTACGGCGATCAAGGGGGGGGAAATGGCGCTGGTGACCATGCAAGCAAGATGGCGACCCCCCCCCGGAGGGTCTCCATGTGGGAAGACCCTCAAGCCAGATCGGGGTCTAGTCCGGACGGGGCTGATCAACCCAATGGGACAGACGCCGGCTGGCGATCTGTACAGTTATCCGAGCCTCGGAGACCAGAGACTTAAGAATGTTTTCCACCTTAACTTGTATCGGCGTTTCTCGGTCTGGTGCCGGGTGGTCTCCGGCTGCAGGGGGAGAGGGAAAATTACCTTAACCGCTGCGCTCGGTATTGCACCCGCTGCCTCTCAGCCACTCCCATTCCTGGGGGCTAAGTCCATGCTGGGAACCGGCTACCGGACCAAGGCTTACCTCTGAGGGATCTCGGAAATCACCTCAGGAATTCTCGACTGGGGGAGGAACTCTTAAGTATCACCGCAGGAGAGCAGGGCTCGTCTATAGAGGTAAGATAATTTCTTCTGTATTTTGGAATGTTCTTCTTTGGTTTGGATTTTCTAACGCTGTGCAAGCATGTATAGTCCTGAACTGCTAAGGAGACGGAGAAATACTGAAGAGCAGAGCTTCCTGCATGGGTATATGTAGTGCTGACATCAGAATGAAATCTGACTCCGTCTCCAACTGCTATCAGGAGCACAATATACCCATTGGTCCTGAGTCCATCTGCTACACGCTAGGAAAGGAAGCCATTATTAGAGGGTGTACCCAGGGGTAAAAAAGGGAAGGTAGATCAGAGCAGCGTTTCCCAACCTTTTCAAACCCAAGGCACTCCTACATCACCAAAAATGTTGTATGGCACACCAGCCTCTACAGATCGGGCAGTGCAGACACAGAAAGGGCTCGTATGGTCAAAAGAAGAGCTAGGGAAGCACTGAAAGCACAACCAAGCTCTCTTACAAATTTTAAAACGAAGGGAGAGAGAGGGTGGAGACACACATCATGGTGGACCAGCTCCCTCTCTATACAAGTGCAGGAGAAGGGAAAAGATGGTGTGGTACAAGTATGGCTAAATTAGTTACTGTGGCTACAAGAGCTCCTTCACTGTCACTACTCACAACTGTCAGAAAAAAGTCACATCCACTGGCTCTTTCCATCTTACTCAGCCTGAGGCTAGGGTACTCTGAAAGAGGGGGTTCAGAATGGGTAAGAAGAGGAGGTGCATTATGCAATGCATGCTGTCCATTACCAAACTTTGGGGCTCTGCTGTAGTTAAAAAGAAGAAGCATTCATGATGATTACTCATTTTCTATGAAAGGAGCTCCTACACATTTAAGAGGCCCCGCTAGTGTCTAGTTTTGCTGCGGGATGCTGAGAGCAGAGCCTAGTTGCTGGCCTTGATCTGAGCTCACACTGTCCCCAGTACTACCCACTAGTCACTGTAAGACTCTTGTGCAGAATCAAACCGACCACAGCGCCCTCTGGTGGGTCAAATGCAAGTATATCACTACACTAACACAAAGCCCTTGTCTGCTAATGCAGATTCAAAGTGTTGGGTTCATCGTTTATTGAAATCATGCAGAAAATACACAATCAGTGCACTTTGTATCACATATTAATGTAGTCCGTGGAGCTCCCTTTAAGAAGGCTGCCTCTTATGTTAGTCTGGAAGCAAGAACTATGAGGCAACTTGCTGGAGCCATCTAACAAATCACTCAGCATGTGCCAGACCAGATAGACTCAGAATGCTCCAACTAAAACAGGAGCAGAGGCTACAGGAAAGCTCTCCAAATAATTCCCTCAGAAAATTAAAAATTCAAAGATTTATTTTTTTAATTAGACTTGATCCATCCAAAAGAAAGGAAAGCTGAGGAAAATAGAGAAAGTTCCTAAAATAGCTTTCTAGTCATCTCAGTGGGGAACGAAAGCCGCCACTGTCATCTGCTGGAGTCAAGAGAATACTGAGGATTAGTAGAGGGTGCACTACCTTATAAGGAAGCATCCTTCAAAGCTCTATCTGACTCCATCTGCTGGAAGGGGGAGGTACCCCATTGTCTGGACTGATCCAGGGATAATGACAGGGAACTTGTCATTATTCTTGGCTTTTAAGATGCCTTTCTGAAGTCCGACATCATGCATTTGCAGGGCCAGTCATACACCAGGGTGCTATGCCACAAACAATACTCTTCCTAACCGGACATAATTGCAGCCAGGTGCAGATAAGATGCTTCATTTCTACCCACCTGTAAGAGGAAGTAAGAGACGCTCTCGTTGCCACAGCTGGATGCCAGCATCAGTGAGGTTTGCCCTTCTGGGGTGCACAGATTCACATCCACCCCCGCCTCCAGCAGCAAGTCTACAATGGTGTCGTGGCCAATGTACGAGGCATACATTAATGCAGTCCAGCCACCACAGTTTGGCTGATTCAAATCAAAGTCCCCCCTGCAAAAGAGATCAACATGGATGTTAATAGCAGATAAAGACTGCCAGGTCCCTTCAGACTGCTCACTTTTTCTACCTACTCAACACTGAAGACTCGACTTGATCTCTAGCATTACTCTCCATTTCCCCATGGCTAAGGATCTTCCAGTACTGCGATTGTTCCCATTACCTTTGTTCCGAGACTGCTCCATGCATCTACTGCTACTAATTTCTATAGCGCTACTAGACAAATGCAGCGCTGGACAGCCCCTGCTTCATGGAGCATACAATCTATTCAAGGCATATGGTCAAAACAAAGAGGAAATTATTTATGACCGTGAACATGGTTAAAATTTCGAAGATGAAGATTGGAGGAGCCAGGGTTTAAGATTTATAGGCAACCTTAAAAAGATGGCAGCATTTAAATATGGCAAAAAAAGGGGGCATAACACACCAACTCAGAAAAGCTGTACCAGGCACGTGGTACAGCAAGGTGGAAAGCAGGGTTGGGAGTTAGTGATGAAGACAAAGGATACAGATAAGAGCAATTTGCCCGATGAACAGAATTTGTGAGGAGGGGTGTAAGGGAAGGGAAAAAGAGAGTATTAAGAACCTGCAGAGTGATCTATTTACCATCCTCTCTGTGAAGAAATGATCTAAGACAAGTCACCCGAGAGTCTTTCACCCTCCAGTAACATCCAAAGAGGCCTTGCTCTGGAATTCCTTATCTACTGCAGTCTGCTGGCTTCTTGTGCATGATTTATACAACAGAGGCTGAAATCCTCCAATGGAGTCCAAAGTCATTCCTCAAATATTGGGGTTTAATATGTTAATGAGACAAATAAATAAATAAATACTGGGGTTTAATATTTTATTTTAAAAACTCTTCTATACCGTCGCTAAGTTATGTACCATCGCAACGGTTTACAAATAGGCACAAAGTAAGATATGTATAGGTAGGTTATCATACATTTTAACAGGTGCCAATTAAGTACGGTTACAAATTCATTAATAAAATCAATGTTTGAGTAGTGATGGTCTAGTCCTGGTGTATTATTGAGTTACTTTTTCTTTTTGGTTTACTTCTTAGTTGTAGGATCATGCACTTTTTGTTGTGTTCATTCTCATCTGCGCTTCTCTGTACTTATTCTCTCTCTACCCTCCCGTCTCTTTAGGAAAGGCTTGTTTAAAGAGCCATGTCTTTAAAGTTTTCTTAAAAGAGTTGAGATCACTCTGTAACCTGATTTCAGTGGGCATTGTGGGGGTGGGGGAGATTTCTCATCAAGGCTCTTGATGTTGTTAAACTTCATTAATATTTTTTAGTAAAAAAAAAAAAATTCACACGGAAGATCAGACTCAGGTTTCAACACAACTTTACTGACAGTTCAATAAAAATATATTATAAATTGATGTTACAAGTCCAATCGTCATATACTTCTTTACACAAACTTCCTTTACCTGGGTTAATTCCCAGTTTAGATCTCGTCCCATTTTGAAGCTTCCTCCCAGTTGGATATAATACTGGGGTGGATCTATACGCTATACTTCAAGTCCCAGTTTGCCATACCTCAGTCAGGCAGTCTTGGATAGACTTGGGTCAGCTTCTCCTACCTCTTGGTACCTGGATGCATAGGAGCCAGCTTCAGAAAATGAACAGGGCTGCTGAACTCAACTCAAACTGTGCCCCCAGCAGAAGAGAAAAAAAACCCAACAGGGTCCAGTGGGTTGCAAGTGTGACCGAAGCTCCTGTATTTACCCGTCCAGAGAGGAGCAGGTAACATGGGGAAGATGCGCGTGCCCAAAACAACAAACTAGGGAAGGCTGCCCAACCCCAGCTCATCCCCATCAGTCTCCTCCCTCCTGCTCCATTCCTACACCCCCAACAGTCCATCCATATCAGTCTCTTCCCATAGCCTCGCCTGTCACAACCACTCTCATTCTCCTCCTTCCCCTGTCTTTTTCTTTTCTCCCTTCTCTCCTTATTCCCTGTTCTCACACTTAATTCTCCCTTTCTTGAATGGGCATACTTTGAATGTTATATTGGGGGGAGGGGGTTTAACACCCATCTTCCAATCTCCACTCCCTATATCCCCTTAGCCTGCTCATTTCCCACCGACCTGTCCTTCTCCATTACCCTCCTAGTTCCTCTTCCCATCCCTCCGCTCCCCAGCAGGTTTCCTCCTCAACCCTTCTTAGTCAGCTGCCCTCCTCGGCAGGCTTGGTTCCCCGCGGATTCCCAGTCCTCAGCAGTGTGTCAGGCTTCTCTTCAATAGCAAACTCAGCTCATCTTTCAATCTGTGATTCCCCCTCCTCCCCTGGTCTGCACTCCCTGATCCCAGACACTGGGGTTTTTTTTTCTGGAAATGTTTCTGCAGCCCTTCTCCCAGCACTCACAGAGTCCGGGCCAGAGCCGGTCCCGGGCCTGCAAGAGCCCACATGAGACTCTCTACCACCTGCATGCCCTGAGCCCCGGCAGCTCAGCATCTCCCCAGCTGCACCTGGCGCTTCCTGCCCTTGATTCGCAAACTCCAGCGATAACTGCTGTCTCCCGTGGGATGTAAGCGGGGAATTTATTTATTTTTGTGAATAAGGGGAACATTGTTCACAGATACCATCTGCCCCCTCCTCCCCCTCCCCGCCCAGCTAGCCCAGAAATCTTCACCAAACTTAGAATAAACAATTTTCCAGCCTGGGTCTATAGTTTGACTCAGCTTGTTCTCAGTTTCTTCTCTGCCCCCTCATACCTTTTCTTTTAAAAAACTTATTTTCTGGTCTTACTCTCTTTTCTTTACCATTTATTATTTTTCTTCCCTGTGTATATCTTTTTCTATCCCCTGGCTATCTCCTCACAGCTCATTAACTTCTCTCATATCCTCTTCATCTCACCCCTTACCTCCACCAGGTTTCCCTCACTGCCCTTCTCTTAGTTTACCTCCCCTATCAGTTTCCCCTTCTCTATTCATGCAGCAACTGTCCAAGTCCTCCTCACGTCTCTTAGCCTCTTAAATTCCCTTCACCCCACTCCTCTTCTTATCAGAGCCCATGTCCTCGCTTCCAGCTTCTCTCAGTTACTTTCCCCTTCTTGCAGCCCATATCCCCTCTCTCAGCCCTTCTTGAGTTTGCGGCCTGTATCAACTCCTCTTCCGCTGCCGGTCCCACTTCCCCAAGCCAGAATTCCTTCTTTCAGTTCCCCTCCCAGACCATCACAGAAGTATTACCTCTTCCAGCAATTCTCTCAGCCCCTCTCTCACCCTCCCTATAAGCTCTTCTGTCCCTCCTTCCTTTTCCTAGTCCCTCTGTCAGCAGCTCTCCCCATCTCCACTGCGTCTCAGGAAGCATGTCTGCCCTGTACCTGCTGTCACTCTCTGGTCTCCCTGCTGTCACTCTCTGATCTCCCTGCTGTCCCATTGGTCAGACGTTTCGCAGCCAGCCCATAGGCTGCAGGGGGGAGGCGGGATCAGGAACTGAATGACAAATCCTTACAGCCCAGCAGTGAGGAGCTCCCAGCGCCCGATCTACAAGGGTGCTCAAGAACCAACAGAGCTGGAACCTATGCCTGGATGGCACCTCCCATCTCCTCTCTAGAACATCTGTGAAATGTCAAATGGTTGTACACTAGACGGGTGCCATCGTGCTCCTTCCCTTCTCTCCTCCTCTGCAGTGACATTGTTGGATGTCCCAGTCTCTGCAGAACTTCTGCAGACAGTGAAGACTGAATTTCTCTGGCAATGGGAATTCAGATGATAAAACACAAATAGAATCAGGTCTCAAAAATCCGTCAAAGAACTAGAAGGAAGGGTGGATAAAACTTCCTTCAAAGAATTTCCAAAACCAGAACTGATCTTCGCCAAAAGGAAAGGAATACCTTGTCCACTTTCTTTTAAACCCAAACTGACAGAGGGTTTTAGGGTTCCTCTTTCCCAAATTAAAGAAAGGAAAAAAAAAATGGAAAATTAAATTAATACTCCCACCTCCTCAAAAGCTTAACTAAAAATCCCCCACTATGACAGGGTACTCTACTATTTATAGCAGAAAGCAACCACCAATCCGGCAACCCATTGGGGGGGGGGGGGGGGGGAGCTGAAAACCGGAACAGCCCATCCTCTTCTCTCTATCTTGATGGGCTAATTCTTTTAGTTGAGACCCAGTAGGGCTCTGCATATGGGAAGGTTTAGCAAATTTTCCCTCTCCTCAAGATTCTTTGACCTTATACAACTCATGGTGGAGTTGCTCTGCTATTCTGGGAGGCCTCTTCTGGAGATGGAATGTCAAACAACTGCACTCAGTGCTCCAGAGGAGGTCCTGCCAATGATTTGCATAGAGACATTGCTGTTTCCTGTCTTCTGCTATTCATGTCAGCATTTTAATCTCTCACCACATGGCTCTGTCAAACTTTCTGGCTACCTGGAGGTCATCATGGTCACCTCCAGATCCTGCTCCTCTCTTGTGGTCATCAGTATTTCATCCACACTCCATTATGAGCTGTTCCCCAGGTTTCTGTACCAAAATGCATGACTCTGCGCTTCTTGTGCATTATAGCAGTTGCAATGCCTTTAACCACTCCTCAAGCTTTCTTCTTCTCTGCCACCCCCCACAAGGAGAGTCATGCTGCATACCGTGGTGCTCTAACCTTTATAATTTTCAGCAGCACAAAGCCTTATAACAATCCAGACCAACACCCAACCAGTCTGAAAAATAACAGCTAATAGGAACGTCTAATACAGGAGATTTGAGACTTGCAGCTGCCTTCATGATTTTTTGTAACTGTAAAAATTCAATGGTCTAAGAGGAGTGTCGGGGTGCTGGTCATTCAGCCTAACTTCGCAAAGATTCGAATTGAGACTTTGTTCTTGTATCAACTATTTTAAGAAACAAGATGGAAAAAGTCTAGACAGGCCTGCAAGCAAAGCTGAGACAGAAGTGGGTAATCAAATTAAGACTGGATATCCCTGCCAGGAGTAAAGGTCATAGGTTATAACACAGGTATTTTAAGCTAAAGTTTGCCATTTGGCTTGTTATCCTGTATTGGAAACAACTAACCCATATGCTGATTATACACTTTGGCTTGGAACCAGTTGTTGCCTGCTAGAAGCTTGAATTCCAATGAAAGTGAGAGCTGAGCACAACTAATAGAAAGTGCTGATGCATTAAGGGCAGCTCAAGGAGAATTATACAGAAACTGAGGAGGGGGGAGCACAAAGTAGAAAGAGGGCTCGTTTTAAGATCACCAAGACAGCCCAAGCCCTGTGCAAAAATGAGGAATGTTACAAAGCACTTTGCATGTGTAGTCCCGATGAAAACTAGGGCTGAAAAAACTGAAAGCACACGCTAAGAAAGATTTCAAAGAAGACAACATTGAGGGAATAATACCACAGACCAGAAATGCTGGACCCTGGGATTCCTGCATGTTCCAGATGCTGGCTTAGCCAGCCAAAAGTGGTGAAACTTAAAGAACATACCCCTAGATTCATCAAAATGCTATAATTTTGCATGGAAAACGCCCACAATTAGAAAGAGGGGCATGTTTATATAACTCAAGGTAAGGTTTTGGGGCCAGCTTGACATGCAAAGTGAGACATAGAAACAACACAGTACATCTTGGTGAAGATTTGCCCTGGATTTGGAGTGATGAAAATCTCACAAAGATGAGATTTCTAGAATGTTCTCTCGCCCTAGCTTGACAGGACCCTGTGTTAGAGGGTATCAAGCTAGGGTGAGAGAACATTCTAGAAATCTCATCTCTGTGAGACTTTCCTCACTCCAAATGACATCCAATCTTCACTGGCGGTGTACCGTGCTGACCCACTCTGCATGTCAAACTGGCCCCTAAACCACCACCAAAACCTCGTTATTAGCTGGCCTTCCTATAGTGATATAAATAGTTGAATACTGTGAAGGCCTCCCCAGAGGCTCTCTCTCTCTATTCCACTCCACTCCCTCTCCAAGCCCAGAAATGGGCAAAATGCAATTTGCAATGTTTATCGCAAATTGAGTTACGGTCGTTTCGGGCATATTGCACAACTTATTGCCAGGAAAAAAACGTGTAGTTATTTCCGGCATTAAAAACGTGCGATAGCTTGCAGTAGGCCCTTCATTTTCATTAATCCCGCCCAAACCCCTCCCCAATCCTGCCCCTTCAAAAAATTTGCATTCGCGCCACGCGGTAACATAACTATCACGTGCATTATGGCGTTAACGCGTTCTCGCCATAACACATTTTGATGAATGACCCTATGAGTGAGAAGCACTATTATGATTATTGCTTTTCCCCACAGCTTGGATGGAAAAAGTATGGTTGCTTTTGCTTTCGAATTTGACTTATAGCAATTGCAGCCCCTTTAAGGGTTAGTATTAAATTACGCCTCTAATACTTGGTAGTCAATGCCTTTCCTGCTCTGTTAACTGTTAGTAAAATGAATGGGATTGAAGGGGATGTATATAGATGCTAGAACTGGTACCAAATTAAAACCAGTCCCTTCAGTTAATGCAGGACACTGCTATCTCCGATAATTAACCTGATTTTGCTTTCTCTTCCTTTTGATTCCATTTTCACTGCCAGTCTAGGATATGGTGTTGCCATGTGTCATGGAACTGACACCAGGTAATTCTTGTTTTTTTCATCTCTCTCCCACTTATAATGATAGGAATACTATTAAACTCCTATCAGTAATAAGGTGTAGACCTGTTCGCAAATTCTTTATTCTCTCTCTAATCTTCCCTCTCTATAAAAAGGAAGCATTTTCAAACTGAAAGATTCATATAAAGCAAATCCTAGACCCAAATGCAGTCTACTTATAAAGGAGGAATACTCTGGGAATTTGCTCTCAGGATAGCCGAAAGCTTTGAAAGGGGGTGTTAATTGACCCTAGCTACTAGGAGATGTCCCCAGATATGGCCAAGATGTAATTTTTACTGGACCGTAATATACCCATGAACATCTTGAGGTTTACCAGGTATTTTCCACCCTGCTTTAATTTACTGGTAGTGGGACAAGTTTCCTGGGTGAAAGATTCTTCAATAGCACCATCTAGTGGTATCAGCGCTTTTTGCAAAATGGCTTAGCTTCCCCACACCAACTCTCAAGACACTGAACACAGATCAGCCTCAGGACTGACCCTTTTAGCAAACTATTCATCCTCGTCCCCTTGTGGTGAACTCCATTTGCCCCATCTTAGGACCCACATGCAGGTTGCTCAACTTGTTTAGGACTCTCCTTTGATCTGGCTGGGTCAGCCAAAGATATCTATCAGATTTTTTTGACATGTTCTTCCCCTGGTGACTCCATGCTGTCTCTGATCCAGTTTCCTTCCCAACAATGCTGTAGTTTCCAACTGTCCCTATGTCTCCTAAGCAGCTCCTCGGAGGCTCCCACATGAGGTCAGGAGGCAGCTGGGAGCAAAGGGGTCAGAAAATGCCACCTCACAACAAGAAAATTAAATTTGTTTAAAAAAAATTGTCTAATCTTCCAGCATCCATGTAGCACTACACAGGAACATTTCAGTTCCAGGCAATGTAGCTTTCCGTTGACTATTGAAATAATGCTTAAACTCTCCTGTATCTGGCCCTACAGCCTAGATTGCACAGGACACTGCACGGCCTGGTGACAGGGCTCGATGAAAGGTTCCCCTGATATTAATTATAAAACGCCTAGGAATGTTACATCCATAAGCTAATGCATAATAATTATTTTTAACGTAATGCTGTAATCCAGTAGATTCATATCAGGAAGACCGATTGGCCCATCCAGTCTGACCAGTTATAACCTGTCCACACTTGCAAGGATGTTATCCCATCTGCCAACTGTAAAACCTTAACCAAGTCAGATTTTTTCTTCTTCTTCTTCTTTGGTTTTCTATCATCCTGGGTAGATATAACAAGATCCTACACCCAGACTGTTCATCAAGCTTGGTAATAATCTATACAATCACCAAAACTAGGGAGACTGCTGCCCAAGCAGCCCTAGATAACCATGGACTTTCTGGACAGTACCCGGCTCCAACCCATTTGGTTTCTGAAGAGTTGTAGCTGGCTTTCTGGCTTTCTTCGTATCTTGCCGGATAGTACCTGGCCACCATTCTGAGCTCCCAAAATATATCTCACTTTCTATTTTGGCAAATGTGGAGGGCAGAGCAGGCCCTCACCTTTGTGCACTACAGGTTTAAATTTGGCATTTTACTGCAGGGCTACCCACGTTTGGATGTTTAGTCAAAGTGATGCACTTGGGTCCCTGCGGTGTGGCTGACAGATGCACGCAGGATGGACTCCCACTAGCTGAGCTGTCTATGTTACATCACTGTCCTGCAATCACCAATCACCAGCCTGTGGTTACTCAAAAAGGCTTCCCATCCTCTGCCTACAACAAAATAAGCCAAAGCTAAACTGAGTAGGGTTAAGGTCACAGCCATGCTACCAGTTTGGATACATGCCTGTCCACACTGAGAAGAATGAGGGTCCTAGGTTTATTTTGTGTGTACTGGGCAGGGGAACCCACAGGGAGAAGCCCACCCCCTCAACAGCAACAAAAACTAACAGTGAATGTGAAAGGAGAAACATTTTGGGAAGTACTAATCTCATTTCTGCAGTCACATTTTACAAAAGGCGAAATATGCTCTTAGTCACTCCACATTAGTGCTGATTGGCAGAAGTTTCCAGATTATGGTCTGCTAAAACTCTCTCATTCTCAGGAGTGGCGTCAATTAATGCACTCATTTAATAGCAGCAGTAAACTGTACCAAAAGGCTACAATATATAGCATATTACAAAAAAACAAGGGTTGTCCATTTGCAGCCTTACTGCTTTTATTAAATCAATACACAGACACAGACACAGGTCAGGAGTAAATGGATCACATCATTAATATAAACACCTCCCTTAGCAATTATTAGTCAGTCAGACTTAGAGATTTCCATCCCTTATTTCTATGACTTCCCCATTAGCATCTGCCAAATACTTGCTATTGATCTGGACTGGCCACTGCTAGAGACAGGATGTTGGGCTCCATGAACTAGGATCTGACCCAGCATAGCATTTCTTATGCTCTTTACCTTTGGAGCTAAAACCACTGAGCAGCACTGATGTGCAATGGGAGGATTCCCCTGGTGACCCCCTGCTTACCTCTGCACACACTCCTTTACCACCTCATACTGTCCGATGGAAGAAGCCGTGTACAAGTCCAATGGCACATCAAGCTCTTCTGGACGCACCAGCTGACCCAGTCCGTACCACATGGACAGGCTGCAGGCCAGCAGCTCAGATTCACTGGCTTCGTCACTCAGCTCAGACATCATTTCCTGCCAGGGAACCATTCAAACAAAACAGGCTGAATTTACAAGTCAAACAAACAAGATTCCACTTTTGAAAAAACAAAAAAAAAAGGGACAGTGTTTGGGAGAAGGTATGGTCTGCTGGGGAGCCAGGAGACCTGCCCGGTACACAGACTGTCAGTTTTCTGGAGCCTTGTCTACACATTGATTTATTAAAAATATTTATAAAACACCCACAGTATCACAGATGTGCTAGGCGGCTTCCAATCAACAAACATTGTAAAAACATAATAGAAGAAACAAAACAAATATAAACAGTTAAAGCAAATGTCACATACCGATAAGCCCAAGCCTTAAATAAATGCTTTTTCAAATAAGCAGGCCTTAAGTTGTTTCCCGAATAACTTTACATCTCTGAGGGCACTGCATTCCAAAGAGTAGGGCCTATAATTGAAAAGGCTTGCTTTCTGACATCTTGAATATGAAAGTCCCTAAAAGTTGCCACTTCTAAAAGATTATCATTTAAAGAACGCAACACCCTACCTGGAACGTAGGCTGAAAAAAAGGAGCATTCAGGTACACTGGACCAGACTTACAAGAATCAAACATTTTAAACACTACTCAACCGGTAACCAATGCAGCTGAATAGCAAAGGTGTTATATGCTCTCTAGGAGATACTCCCAATGTCAGTCTGGCGGCTGAATTCAGTAATAGTTGTAAGGCCTGAATCCGATATTTTGGGAGGTCAATATACAATGAATTACAATAATCAACAGTGTTCAATATAAAGGCCTGTACTAAAGGTCCGAAAATCACTCTTATCAAATCAACATCTTAAGAGTCCGCAGCATTTTTTAATTAAAATACTCAGGTGACACTATAGCACGCAGCTGCAAATCAAACTTCAATTTAGAATCAAATATGAAACAAATTCTGAACCTGCTCAGAAAATGGAACAGTTCCATTAATATTTATACCAGCCAAGCCCTCTGGCCTTGGGTTCCTGGAGAGCATATCGCTCTGTTTTAGAAGGATTAAGCAGCACTAGACAGTTTTGTGATAACCAGTAAACTGTTATATATAACATATATATATATACCAAAAAACCCCCTTACATTAACAAATGTATGGGAGACAACTAGCACATTTGTGAGTTCAAAAATATTTCAAAATGTGGTGTTACTTAAAAAGAATCATTCCTTTATTGTAAACTTAATCACCTATCACAATTACACATATTGAATTATCAACATATCACAAAATGCATACTCATTAAAATTTACATAGAGTCCACTAAAGTATATCCCTCAATGCTCTCCTACTTCTTCCCTCGACCTTACCCTAAACGGACCTTGTGCATCCTGATCCCATTGATGTCAATTTGGGTCTTTGTTGGTGAATACACCTCTTACATCAAAAACCTTAAATATATTTCTTAGATGGTAACCCTAAGTCTTTCCAAAAATTATATATCCTTGGTGTATTCCATTCGACCAGTTCTATTATCCATCCCGACAAGGACCTCGTTTTGCCACTGCTGGCTTCTTCAGGGGATACTCTTTTTTAAGACCCAACATCAACAGTTACCCATGGCTCCCACCATGGGTAATTGTTGGGGGTTTTTTGGTATATATGCTAGTTATAGCACTGGTAGAGACGATACTGCCAACAATTTTTTGATTGCTATATATATATATATATATATATATATATATATATATATATATATATATATATATATATATATATATATAACTGCTAGTAAACAGGACGAGATGATACCCAACAGTGACATAAAATCATTGTTCACCTTGAAATACAACTGAATATCATCTGCATACATTTTAAAATTAAATCGCAGATCTTTCAAGGAAAAACATAAACATTAAAAAGTGTAGGAGAGAAGACTGAACGCTGTGGAACCCCAGATTCAAGAAGAAACCAACACGAGACATCAGTCCCAAATGTAACCTGCTGCTCCCTTGTGGAAGGGAATGAGCTAAACCACTGAAGGACCTTTCCACCAATTCCTATCCCAGATAACCTGGACAGTAAAATCTTAAGATTCACAGAATCAAAAGCTAAAAACTTAGATCAAGAAAAACGCCTATCACTGCACACCCCCCATCCATACTTTTTAATTAAAAAAAAAATTATTAATCAAGACCAATAAGGTCTCAGTACTATTCTGTGGTCAAAAACCACATTGATTTTGATGTAAAACATTCTGTTTTAAAAACTCATTCAATTGCACTACCACCATCTTCTCCAAAACCTTGTCCAATTAAACCAGATTTGAAATAGGGCAGCAACTAGTAATCATATCCAGTGGAAGTTTCCCCTGTTTTCTAACTGGGTGAATGGCTAGAAAAAGTTCTACGATTCATTTAGGTTCACTGAATGTGTGCAGAATTTGCTGAACAAGATCCTGCTTTTGGGAACCACAAAAATACTCACGTTAACAAGTCTTCCATTTCTATTCTCTTACTTTGGAGCTTTCAGATGTAAAAATGCTCTAAATTAGGTTCCCTGGAACCCCGCTGCCTAGCTCTCCTAAGTAATTATAAGACTTCTGGTTCAAAATCTATTTGGGTTAGTTTCCTCTCCATTGTTTAAATGGCCTTGTGCCATTCCCCACCCCCTCCCTAAGGGGGAAGACTCAGGACCAATGTCAGAAAATATTTCTTCACGGGAAGGGTGGTGGATGCATGGAATGCTGTCCCAGAAGAGGTGGAGAATACAAGAACAGTAATGGAATTCAAAAAAGAGTGTGGGACAGACACGGAGGATCCCTGCTGGTTAGAGAATGGAAATGAAGACATGGGGTAACTTTACTTTTACACCTTGAGGGTAGCCTGCACAAAAACCAAACCACACACCACCACTTGGCTGGGCATACTAGATGGACCGTAATGGTCTTTATCTGCCATCTTTCACTATGTTACTAAATGAAGAACCACAGAAGTGCTGATATTTTGTTAAATAGTCCTAAATGTGGCTGGCTCAGTGGCAGTACTGTGCACTGCCTAAACAAAGACCTAGTTTTGATTCCTAAATCAAGTCCGGGCTTTCAGAAACTGGGGAGCAGGAAGTCCCGATCATCACACAATGGCAACACCTAGTGGCCAGAATAATCAAGACTGCAAAATGTCAGAAGCAGCCCTTGTGCATGGTCTCCAGCAGGACTGTCAATGTCAGGGCTGGTGCTAGCTTTTTTGCTGCCTGTGCGAACAATTACTGTGGCTGTTGCTTTCTTCCCCCCCCCCCCCCCCCGATTCAATCCCAGCTCCCTCCAGCAATCTATATTTTTAAAAACTGACCCCCCCCCCCCCCCAAATGGAGCCCATGGTCAAGGGAAGGATATTAACTACCTACACACAAATTATGCATTTATAACAGATTTGAAAATAAACTCTCAAAAAATTAGTTTTGAGGCGGTGGTAACAGCCGTATCAAAAGTCACCAAAACAACATCTGTTAAACCACACAATTAGTAAAGTAAATATAGAACACCAAATGTGAAGCAGATTTTTGCTCTCTCATTTAGCGGACCTCATACTTGGGCATATTTTGTGACACAGACTCGTGTTTCGGCTATGCCTTCATCGGGGGCCGAAATTTGACGTTGAACGCGGCTTAGCTTGCCGGCCTGCCCGTAGTGCGTTTCTTCAAGTATGAGGTCTGCTAAATGAGAGAGAAAAAATCCGCTTCACATTTGGTGTTCTATATTTACTTTACTAATTGTGTGGTTTAACAGATGTTGTTTTGGTCACTTTATAAACAGATTTTACATGATAAATAGAACATTCAAAAGTACAGTCTTCTGAGGCAAAAATATCACTTACAACAGGCCAACCAGAAAATTTTGCAAAAAAGACACTTGGAACTCCTATGGAATTAGACTTTTTAAATGTTAGGTATGGGCTTGGCCATCAGAAAGGGAATTACCATTATAATATAGTAAACCTCCCATACCAAAACAACCCTAACTGCCAGCACTCAAACAGTAAAAACCTTATCTATGAAAAGGCAACATTGCACATATTACATTAGGTCCTAGAACACAAACACACCTCCTATGAAGAAAACAAAACACAGACTGCTGTAGATCCTTACATAGAAACTACACGTCAGCAAAAAACTTACTTCAGTCACACATGCAGAACACAGACAGAACCTGAGCAAACACAGAATAAAGAATCCAGAAAGTATAAATAGAAATGTGCAGAGAAGAACTGAACTGGAACCCACAACAAAACAGCCTCTATATGCACAGCAACAATAGTAAAATAGAAAAAAAACAGTACTACTCTTCATAAAACATTAAAATCAAGAAATATAAAACAATCATAATAGTATTCATAAAAATACCATAACAATAAAAAGAAAAAAATATTTCAAACTAGTTAATGAACATAATATCCAAAATTTTCCAAACACCAATAAAATATTTCAAAACATCAGATGAATACAAACATCCAATAATTTCAAAATGTTTTAATATTTCCCAAAAAAAATTATTTCAAAACAGCAGAAGCATAAAATTACACCCAATAATTAAAACTAATAAGGATTAAAAGGACTCCTGCTCTCCATACCTGGGATTTTTTTTTATTTCCAGTCACCCTGGTATTGTTGTGGATTGGGGGTGGTAGGGACAAACAAACTTTATTTTCTCTCACACACACACACAATAACATTCACTCTTTCAAACACTCCCTTTCTCATATACATGCCTACGCTCACACACTCCCTCTCAATAGGGAGAGCCTGTTTATGTGAAAGAGTGGGAATGTATGTGAGCGTAGGCATGTATATGAGAGAGGGAGAGTGAGAGAGAATAAATGTGTTATTGTGTGAGAGAGAAGATAAAAGTTTGTGCAGCCCTACCTTACCCAATCTACCACAATCTCAGGGTAACTGGAAATCAAAAGATCCCAGGTATGGAGAGCAGGAGATTTTTTAATCCTTATTAGTTGTAATTATTGGATGTAATTTGATGTTTCAGCTATTTTCAAATATTTTATTGTTTTTTGGGAAAAAATTTTTTTAAATTATTGAATTTTTGTATTCATCAGATGTTTTAAAATATTGCCAGGCTCTGACACAGTCACATGCACACACTGGCTCTCACACAGAGACACAGACACACACAGGCTCTCTCACATAGAGAAACACACACACATAGGCTCTCACACAGACACACACATACACAGCCTCCTTTTCTCTTTAGGCCATGGTGGGATGAGTTCCACCACAGCCTCTACTGGCCTCCTTCTCACTTTGGGCCATGGTGGCAGGAACTCCACCATGGCCCCCGCTGGGTTTGTTTTTGCTTCAAGCCTGCTAGCTTTCCTATTCTGGGGGTGGGGTCAGGCAGAAAGCTCGGCATGCACACAGCTTAGAGGAAACACTGTGTAGTTTCTCCTCAATTTCGGCCGCTGATGGGTTAGGCTCTGCTGGCGGCCTCTCCTGCTGCTGCCCCCCCATGCAAATCCATGGTGTGCACACCCGGTCATGCTGGGCCTGGTCATGGATTAAGTGAATTAGAAGGAAGATATATATTAAAAAAAAAAAGTAGAGGGAGAATCCACAGGCAGTTGAGAATGAAAGCTCATGGTGAGGTAACCAAATAGAGGCTTTTTCTGATTAAGCTAGAAGCCCAAAAGAGCAAAGGGAAACTGCCAGGCCTCCCCCAAGAAAATCCTAAATGTGTTAACTTCATATTTGAGCTCTACTGGAAAGAGAGTGTGATAGATCTTCATTTTATACCTTTTGATTTATTTAAAATATTTATAGCCTACCTATGCAACATGTTATTCTAGGCAAGTTACAATACTTTCATAAAATCATATAGATAATAAAACATTAACTGGACTAACATTCACAGATAAATTAAAACAATTATTTGGCCATTGCATAAATTATTGCCACTTATTGGTCAACGGTAATCTCAGTAGTGAGGATAATAGATTGATCAACATTTCATTAACCCTTTGTAAACATGGAAGTCATTTTTAAGCGCAGTAAGCATTTTGTTACCAGTGTAATCCAATCAAGATATATATTTGTATTTATTTACAAACTTATCCACAATATCTAACGGTCCATACAGATAGTTAAAACATACAAAAAGGTTAAACATACTTTTTATTAATTTCAGATTATGACTCTCCTCGCTCAATTCCTCTTCGCTGGAATCTCTGTACACTCATCGCCCTCGTATTCTTTTTCATCTCGTCCATCAGACTTATTTTCTGTCAGAAATTCCCCCAAGTTCCAGTGTCTAATTGCCCAGTTTTCATAACTCTGGTGTCTGTCTACAATGTGTACGAGAGCGATTTATAAATAGTTTGGATACTTAGGCCGGTTATCTAACATTAGCCAGCTTTTCGGTGGGTTAAATACAAGTCGCAATGTATGTTTCCCACAATGTTTACATATGTAGTGCCTTTTTAAGCGGCGGAAAATATGAATATGATCTTTCTAAGTAATCCTCGTCATGGCTGAGATGTCTCAAATCACTGCAACTTTTATTGTTAATTTAATAAGAAAAATAAAGTAAACTTACTTATAAACGGGCTATTAAGGCCTGGTAAAGAAACAGACACCAGAAGCAACATAAATCCCCGGGCAGCTCCAGCTCAACTTTTCACCTGCCCCGAACTGGACCTCAGAGGTCATGGAAACATTGCTCTTCAGCTGGAATTCTGGAAGCTGTAGTCATCCACTCATTCAACAAGAACGAAGACATAGTCTCACGTAAGCCAGTAAAGCCTTAGTCAGGACTACAGATCCCAGAAGGCAATGCCAAACGCCCTGGACCAATCCGTTTACTTGTCATACAACCAATGGAAAGTTAGATACTCCGGACCAATTGCATCCGAGTAAAGGCGGGTCAGCACAACAGCCTTTCCTGGCTGCAGAGAATAAGGGTTTGAGGTTTGAAGCAACGCTGGTTTCAGATAAGATAACGTGAGGGCGGTAAGACGGCTTTAACATTATTCATCTTTAGTGCATATTCTTATTTCTTGAATATAACTGTTTCGTGATGTGAATGTGTGCATCGCGCTGCTAGAACGCTATTGTGGCGATGTGGGGCAGCTGACTGAGCCGGGTCGGGGACGGAAGGCCGAAGTGCCGGCGAAGGTCTCGGAGCGCAGAAGATGCCGTGAGATTAGCGGGATCGGGAGCCGCTCTGAGCGTTGAGCCCAGGGTTGAACCGGTGCTCGGTTCATAACCGAACGATCACAGCTCTGTAACTGCTGGGCTGTTGGCGTATGATTGCCATGGAAACGAGAAGCCCGGGCATGCGCACAGCGGCGCGGAGAGTTCAGCGTCATTGAAGCTGCCGTGACAGATAGTGTAGGTGAAGCCGCTTTTACATTCTGATCCCTCATTAAAATAATCAGTTGCTTGCTGGAACTCAGTAATATTTTACGGAAGTAAATGTTAACGAACAAAAATACATTACTAGAGTAATTTAATACAGTTTAGTTTTTTGGAATTAAAAAGTCTATTGTCCTCCAAATTTAAATTTGGAAGGCAGAATAATAATGGTACTGGAGTTTTGGCGCTTTCCAGTGTGCCATTGGACGCGCGTTTTCCCTTACTCCTTATTCAGTAAGGGGCGGAAAATGCGCGTCCAAGCCGCCGAACCTAATAGCGCCCTCAACATGCAAATGCTGAGGGCCCTATTAGGTATTCCCTATTAGGTATTCCCGCACGATACAGAAAGTAAAATGTGCAGCCAAGCCGCACATTTTACTTTCAGAAATTAGCGCCTACCCAAAGGTAGGCGCTAATTTTTTCCAGCACCGGGAAAGTGCACAGAAAAGCAGTAAAAACTGCTTTTCTGTGCACCCTCCGACTTAATATCATGGCAATATTAAGTCGGAGGTCCCGAAGAGTAAAAAGTAAAAAAAAAAAAAAAAAAAATTGGAAGTCTGCCAGCGGCTGTCGGGTCGAAAACCGGACGCTCAATTTTGCCGGCATCCGGTTTCCTAGCCCGTGGCTGTCAGTGAGCTCGAGAACCGACGCCGGCAAAATTGAGCGTTGGCTGTCATACCTGCTGACAGCCACCACTCCTGTCAAAAAGGAGGCGCTAGGGACGCGCTAGTGTCCCTAGAGCCTCCTTTTGCCTGTTTCTACCGCTGGGCCTAATTTGAATAGTGAATCGCGCGCACAGGCGAGTGGCCGTTCGCCCGCTCTCCCGCGGACTTTATTGAATCGGCCTGTGTGTTTAAATCCTAACTACAGACTCACCTTTTTTAAGCTACTTTTAAATCTTAATTCTGATTGCCTGCTTTTAGCCTCATTAACTAAGTTTCTTTTCTTTCTTTCTTTTTTTAACAATTGTCTTGCTTTATGAAACACCCCAACCCTCTTGTCCTGTATGTTTATCTTATTAGATTATAAACTATATTGAGCAGGAATTGCCTTTTTTGTTGTTTGTACAGTGCTGTATAAAAAGCAATAAATAGTAGTAGTAGTTGTTGTAAAATCAGTACTTAAAACACAGTGATGCAACCAAAAGAAAACTGCATCCAGTGAGAACTGTTCAATACAAAGCTCACATGATGCATGCATGAGCATGCTGCACTGCTCTAGTGATTACAAAAATTCTCCATAATTCCAGAGCCTCTTTAGCACAACCATGCTTGGAACATGACTTCTTCCTACTACTTTAGAGAACTGCAGGGGACTTGCTTATATAAATGTAAATAGCAATTCAGGGAATCAAGTAAACTCAGAGCAAAATGTTCCCTGAATTATTACTGTTAGAGGGAAAAAAATTCTGTTGCGTTTCGCGGCTAATAGGAGAACCCTGTGAGCTGCACTACTTATCTCAAACGCCATGCCTCAGCCAGCCCTACAATGCAGCAGGACACGGCCATGATCGCTGCCTCCAGATGTCTGTCCCAAGGTGTGCATGCCCGACCGCTACTCATTTAAAGGGCCCGCAGGAAAGGGCTGTGGCAACCACTGAAGACATGGGTCCTGGTCCCACTCAGCAACAGGTCCACCTACGGTTGTAGTGCGTGCTGCCAGCCTGTTCCTGCCTCATCTTCCCTGCTTCTTCCTGTCCTTGCTCAGCCTTCCTGCTCTCGTGCCTCCATGGATGGATACCCGGTACCAACCCCTGCTTGGACTCTCTTTTCACCTGATAGCTACTTGCCTCTAACCGTAGCCTGGCCCTGGCCTTCGCTAATTCACTTGATCCAGAGACCCTCGCCTAAGTCCTGCTGGCCCTGGCACCCAATGGCTTAATCCAAGAGAAACGAAGGCTGGTAAAGGTGAAGCCTTGAACCGGTCTCTGTCACTCCAGGGTCTGCCTCCTGGCAGTGAGAGCCTGCGGGGTTCCTCCTCACAGAGAGAGCCAATCTCACCCCAGTCCAAGGGTCCACAGCTGACAAATTCATTTCATGTTCAGTCTTGTTATCTCATCTAAACTTCAGTGAGAGTCTTGTTAGTAATGTAAGGTTTCAAAAATATTGGGTGCTGTATTATTTCCATCCAGGACTGGTACTAGGGTATTAGGTTCCCTATACAAACCTTACAGCCTTGCACCTCCCCCCGCCCGGGCCCTTCCTCTACACACACAATTACAAATTATAGCGCATTGTGTTACTATATATTTTGTCCTTTTTGTCTGTTAAAATTCAATAAGGACATTTACACAAAAAATATACATTTATAATAACAGATTTTACATGAAAAAGGACATTCAAAGTACAGTCCTTTAAAGTAAAAATATCCCTTATAATAACATTTAGTTTAGTTTAATAGAATTTGATAAACCATTGCTGTGGTGCCAGTCCAAAACCCTGTCAAAAAGTAAAAAAGACACCATATGATATTAGACTTGTTATGTGTGTTGGGTGTGGGCTTGGCCTTCAGAATGCCATTAGTAAAACTGAATTACAATATAGCAAACTTCCCATAGCAAAACAGCACTAACTGCCAGCATTCGAACAGTATCGAGCCTACCAATGAAAAGGAAACATTGTAAATACTACACTAGACCCTAAACACCAATAGACCTCTTATTCAGAAAACAGAACAAGTCAAGCTGTTATGGAAACAGAAACTACATGCTAGCAGAATACCTCAGCTCAGTCACACATGCAGAACACAAACAAACCCTCACCAAATACAGAATAAAAATATAATAAAGTATAAATAGAAACATGTATTTGCATAGAATTTGTTTCCCACACTCTCCATAGTTTTTGGCAGGTTACAACAAAACATACAAATTAAGGATTAAAAAAATCCCCCGATCTCCATACCTGGAAACCTTTGATTTCCAGGTGCCCTGAGATTATCATGGATTAGCTGGGGGAATGATGGGTGTATTGCACATAGACGTTTTCTTCTCTCTCTTATACACAAATAGTCATATCCTCTGGTTGCACACTCCCACTCCCACACACATACATATGCACATGCATCGTCACTCACACATACTCTCTCTCACACACATGCTCACCCACATTCCCTCTCTCTCACATGCTTCATTTCACACATGTCATGAAGGTCGGTATATAAAATAAATAAATAAATGCTCACACACATGCTCAATTATTAAACAATTCACACTGGATGTAGTTTTTGTTTTTTTTGTTACACAAGTAACAGCATAAGTTGTCTAACATGCTGTACTGTAATCTCTTCTTTGGATGATTTCATTTCATTTTCTAATACTTTTTCCTGTACATTTTAATCACATGGCATCAGAGATACTTTTACCCTTGAATCTCCCAAAAGTGGCAATTAATTCTCATTTGCAATGAAATGATTGTTTTTCTATTTATTTATTGGTAGAACAGTGGGTTCCTTGCACTAAGTGATTAACTTGAAAAGCGGGTCATGCCTTCTTTGCAGGGGGACGGGGGCATCAAGAGTCTATACTGCTTGACTTCTGACAATTTTTTCTAGTTTCTCTAATATCCAACTTGAACATGCAGGGTGGATATTGTTGCAAATTGCTTTGTCTTGAAGAGCAAACTGCTGCTCCCTATAGAACCACAGCACGTTAATAAACTCTTTGTATGACCAACAAGCAGCATTGTTAGAGCAACAGCTGGCTTTCCTGTTTGCAAGGTCTGTGACTGCTACTTCAGCAGCACTCTCAACACCCAAGGACCTTAATCTAGGAATCAATTCTGAGTTCCTAATTCAAAATTCAGAGCATTAGCCATTTTTTATTACTAGAGTATTCCAACACTAATCTGTTTTCTCTTTAGACCGATATTCTGAAGTGCTTTGGGGAACTAAAGTATATGCCCTACTGGCGCATACAATGGAGTCGGAAAGTAAGCATGAAGAAAGCAAGCATTGGACTGACAGTCCGGCCTGTCCGCAGAGGTCTGGGGCCTCTGAATGGGAGTCCATCTTCTCTACTGTAAAAGCCAAAGTGCCATCTCTGGATTCGGAGACGTCTTCGGTAAGCAGCATGGGGTGAGGTGGGAGATAGCTAAATTGCTCACCCGTAACACGTGTTCTCCATAGACAGCAGAATAAATCAAGCACACAAGTGGGTGACATCATTTGACCGTACCGAGATGGAAAAGCTCTCTCAAGAGCTCAGAAAAACCAAGAAGATTTTTCTGAACATGCACAGACCTTCCTGTGTTGGCCTCCTCGGTCCTTATACAAGCCATTCTTTAAGTCTAAGGGGAGGAGGGAGAGATTGTATGGCTAATTTATTTTGCTCTCTACGGAGAACACCTATTAAGATGAGCAAGCAGGATAAAATCAGCCGCATGTGGGGACTCCCAAGCTGAGGACTGCATATGATTAGCTTGTTGTTTTTGCATTTTAGTAGATCATTGCAACTTGTATTAATTGCCAGAAGATGGAGGGAAGAGTTGATGGAATTAATTAAGTAAGCTTCTAAGAACTGCCTGTCTTGATGGGAAGCATTATCTAAGCAGTAATGAACAGTAAAAGTATGGATGGAAGATTAAGTTGCAGTCTTGCAGATATCTCCTTGGAAGAAGAGCAAAGATGGGCTAAGGAAGCTGCTGTATCTCTACCCTGATGGGCTTTTACCTCACTTTGAAGATGTCGTCCTGACTAATTGTAGCAATATGTAATCAGAGATCCAAGTTGCGAGTCCTCTTGGTAACTGAAAAACTGACTTAACTGGGTTAAAAGAAACCATCAGCTGTAAGGATTTCCTATGGGATTTTGTTTTTTTCCAAATAGCAGAGTAAAGCTCTTCTGCAGTCCAATGTCTGAAGAGCCTGCTCGCCCTTATGGGTGAGTGGTCTCGGAGATATTTTAGGATGTGTTTTTGAAACTACTCTGTTGTGAAAAAAATGAGCATAAGGAGAGCATGAGACCAAGGTTTGCAATTCATTTACTCTTCGGGCAGAAATAACTGCTATAAAAATAAAACTTTCTAAGAAAAGAATTTGAGATCTGCTATTAATGATTTGAATGGTGTCTTCATGAGCTGAGCAAGAACTACATTTAGATCCCAAGGAATGGGGGAACTTTTTTATTGGAGGTTTCCCATGTGTGAGACTCTCATTGAATCTGGCAGCTGTGGGTTGATGGGAGATAGGGCATATCCCAATCTTCATGATTTGCTGCTGTAGTGCTAAGGTGTGCTCTAACATTAGTTATTTTTCAGTCAGTCAGAAAGGTTCAGTAGATATTGAACAGAACAGTTAAAGGTGTACGCATCAGACTGTATACCTTTTCTATTAAATGTGGATAGATCTTCTAGCGTATTTTCTTAAAAGTTAGAACTTTCTTTACTTAAGCAGCAACTGCATAGATGATACTAGCTGACTTTCAATATCCATGCAAGAGTCAGAGACTGAAGGTTGGGATGTAGAAGATTCCCATTGTACTGCATGATGAGGGATGGGAATCTCCTCAGTCTTGATTGTTCAACCGCTAAGTATTGAAGCTATGAAAACCAAATATGACAAAGCCAGACAAGGGCTGTCAAAATGATTTATCCTTCCTCTGTTCTTAGCTTTGGAATTGTTTTGGATATAAGCAGAATTGGGAAACATACATAAAGAAGCCCTTGAGACCATGGAATTGAGAACATATCTGCAGCTGGTCCACTCTGTTCCCTGCTTGTCTCCTGGAGCATTATATGGGAAGTTTGATGTTTAGGGACATTGCAGAGGTCTATTTATGGACTGCTCCAAAGTTGGAAAAGTTCCCACACTCTCTGATCATGTAGCAACCATTCCTGTGGTTGTAGTTGCTGACTTAAACTGTTTCTATCTGATTCTGGTTTCCCAGAAGATAGACAGCTAGAAGAAAGATCTCTTGGGAAATTGTCAGTTTCCAAATCCTGGAGGCCTCGCCTTGTTTGTTGATTATATAACATTACTACTTGTTAGCCATATATCTTAGTCTGGATATTTGGTGGGATAAACATCCTACTCAATATCCCCAATAAAAGTTATCCAGCTAACTTTTGCCAGATAATTATAAATTAAACCAACCAGGTTTTGAATATGGCCTTGTTTGCGCTTAACTAAATATCTTCAAAAGAGATCTGGTTAAATGGCACTGACATGTTAAAAAAAAAAAAAAAAAATCTTGTGTGTGGGCCTCCTGACACAATTTCCACTTCTCTCTCCCATAAATTTCACAAAATGATCCCCCCACTCCAACCCACAGTCAGGTACAAAAACTTAGATTGTAAGCCCTCTGGGGATAGAGAAATACCTACAGTACCTGAATGTAAACCGGTGTGATATCTCAATTGAGATCGAATGTCGGTATATAAAAAAATAATAAATAATAAATAAAAAAAAACCCAGTAATGCTGAGATCGCCAGGGCCCCTGTTTCCAGTGTTCCAGTGTGATCCCAGGTGCTTTCAGCATTGCTCTGGCCACATAAGCTAAAATTTAGCCAGATAAGTGACTCAATATTCAAAAAATTACCACTTAATCAATTAATGTGTGTTATCCAGCTAAATGTCTTTGAATATTGACCCCTTTGGCTTTATCTTTGAACAGTGACTTCTTGATCCTTTCCAGTTTTATTGCCCAGTATAAGGCATGTTGATAAGATGCTGTACTGCTGCGGTCAGCTCTGGTTAGTGTATACCTACTAATTATGTATGCCACTTGTTTAGAGAGATAATATGTCGTCATGATTCTTTTTAATAGTCTGACTGTGAAGATGGTGAAGTCTTCATTTTCCAACGAGCTGAAACAAATCTAATCCCAGACCTGTCTGAGGAATTGTCAGATGTGACTCTTGAGGATCTCAAGATGCAGGTCAGTGATGTTTCTCATTCTTATTCACTATGATATACCAAACCTTTTTTGTATCCTGTTTTGGTAATCACATTGATCGCACCTCTGGCAACAGATTCCACAGCTTGATTGAGCACGGTATGAAAAAATACTTCTATAATTTGATTTAAATCTGTTGGTTATTAGTTTTGTGGTATGTTTCTTGTTTTAATATTTGAAAGGGTAAATAAACATCTCTTATTTACATGTTCTGCCCTACTTATGGTTTTATAAACTTGTATCATGTGTCCTCTTAAATGTCTCAATTCTTATGTTACGGTTTGTGATATGTGGATCCAAAGTAACCCCCAGTCTTACTTTAGCAGCCAACGGATCAGGGAAGTACGTAGCCAGCGATAGAGTATCCCACCAGACCAGTTGTAGATAGCAACCAACACAGTCCAGAGTCAGGGCAGGCAGCAGGCAAACAGGTCCGAGGTCCAATCCAAGTCAGGGCAGCAGCAGGCAAACAGGTCCGAGGTCCAATCCAAGTCAGAGAGAGGCAAGTGAAGACAAAGGCCACGGGAGCACAAGCACAAGCAAGCCTGTAGCTGAGGCGATGCTGTGCTGGTCTCAGTTCTTTAAATATTTAAATTTTCCCACGCAAACGCGAGGACTTCCGAGTGGAAGTCTGACGCGCCCTGATGGGCGGAGCTTGCGCGCAAGTTGTGTCTGCCTGCACTGCCGCCGGAAGTCTTCAAGACATCAAGGCCGGCCCCCAACGCCACGGATTGCCGAGAGGTAACAGTACCTCCCCCACAAAGGTCCTCTCTCCTGCTCCTAGCAGGGCCGCCATCAGGGCAGTATTCTTGGGCCTGCAGTATGGGGCCCCAGGATCTACTGCCACATATGGGGGCCCGCAGCCGCCAGGCGGCAGGTGCGCCAGGGGCCTACTGAAACCTGGAGCCGGCCCTGGGTGCGGGCCCCAGAGAAGGGAGAGAATCAATGCTATGCGTGTCTTTTAGACACACATAGCATTGATTTACAGAGCACCGCAGACAGAGACTCGTCCGCGCGCTCTGTCCTGCCAGCGTTCACTGTCTGACGCGGCTGTGACGTCACCGCCGCGTCAGACAGTATGGGGCCTCAAAATTCCTGATGGCGGCCCTGGCTCCTAGGGTGAGGTTTGAGAGGAAAGCGTCTATGAAACTCCCGGATTAAACGAGGACCCTGTATATTATGGGCCGGTTCCCAGGAATTCTCCTCCGGACCATAGTTTTTCCTTGAGATTAAGTATTGTAGAGTCCCTCTTGATCTTCTGACATCTAGGATTTCCTTAACTTCATATTGGGTATCATCTGGCAGGACAGATGGAGTCGTCTGCTTCCTCCGCCTAGAAGGCCAGGATAGGATTGCTGGTTTCAATAATGAGATGTGAAACACATCATGAATGCACAAAGTAGGGGGTAGATGAAGTTTAAAGGATACCTTACCAATCTGTTTTTTCAATAGGAAAGGGTCCAATAAACCGAGGCGCAAATTTTAGAGAAGGAACGCGTAATTTGAGATTCTGTGTACTTAACCACACCAAGTCCCTAGGTTTGAGCGGAGTTCCCAGTCTCCTCCCTTTATCCGCCTGTTTTTCATCTTGATGGATGCTCGTCGTAGTAGATCTTGCGTTCGTTCCCATAAAGTAGTCATGGAACGAACCACTTGTTCTACCGCCAGGCAAGACGAGGAGGTAGTAAGAGGAAGTGGGATCCATGGATGTCTTTCAAATACCAGAAAGAAAGGCGATGAACCTGAAGCTTGATGAACATGATTATTATGGCAAATCTCAGCCCAGGGCAATAAGGATGCCCAATCGTCCTGGCGTTGTTTAACATAACAATGCAAAAATGTCTTGAGAATTTGATTCGTTCGTTCTGTTAACCCATTAGACTGGGGGTGATAAGCGGAAGAGAAACTTAGGTCTATTCTAAATTTTTTGCAGAGATCTCTCCAAAATTGTGCTGTGAACTGGACTCCTCTATCTGAAATGATACTAGACAGTAAACCATGGATTCAAAAGATGTGTTGTACAAACAGTCGACCCAACTCCGGTGCAGAGGGTAATCCAGGCAGAGGAATGAAATGTGCCATTCTGGAGAATCGGTCAAGCACGACTCAAATTACTGAGTTGCCTTCAGAAAGAGGGAGATCAGTGATAAAATCTGTTGCTATATGAGTCCATGGCTGTTTAGGAATCGGAAGAGGTTGTAATAGTCCCGTAGGTCGCTGACTAGGGGTTTTCTGAGCCGCACAAGTGGGACAGGAGTCAACATATTTTTGGACGTCTGTGGCCACCAATAGTGGCAGGACACCAGATTCTTAGTTCCGAGCCTGCCAGGGTGTCCAGCGAAGAAGGAATCATGGGCCTATCGTAGTACTTTTAGTTTTAAATGCCTAGGTACTACTGTTTTCCCTACTGGAACAGTTAGGGTAGTTGCTAGTATTATGTGAGCAGGATCGATGATATGCTGGGACGGCTCAGGAGTGTCATCAGGGAGGAAACTCCTGGATAAAGCATCAGCACGTAAGTTCTTTTTCTGAAGGGCGAAAGTGTAATTTAGAATTGAATCTACTGAAGAAAAGTGCCCAACTGGCTTGCCGTGGATTTAAACGTTGAGCATGAGACAAATAGGCAAGATTCTTGTGACCAGTGTAAATATCAATGGCAAACTTAGCTCCCTCCAGGAGATGTCGCCATTCTTCAAGTGCCATTTCAATCGCCAATAGTTCGCGTTCCCCGATGGTATAATTTCTCCCCGCAGAGGAGAATTTTTTGGAAAAATACGCACATGTGCATAATTTCCCTGACTCAGAGGGTTGCAAGAGAATTACCCCAACCCCTAAGGCTGAAGTGTCGACCTCCAGAATAAAAGGTTTGTCTGAGTCAGGGCATTGTAAACAAGGATTTTTAACAAATTCTTTCTTTAGGAATTGGAAGGCTTGGATGGCTTCAGGAGGCCAATTCCAGTTTGAAGCTCCCTTCTTAGTTAAAGTGGTGAGTGGTGTAACTAGGGTAGAGTATCTGGAAATGAATTGGCGATAATAACTGGAGAATCCCAAAAATCGCTGCAAGGCCTTAAGCCCCAATGGTTGAGGCCACTCCATTATCTCAGGGTCCATATGAAGACCATCTCGAGATACTATATATCCCATAAAAGGTAATTGTTGTTGATGAAAGAGACATTTCTCTAATTTCGCATAGAGTCTGTTCTGAAGTTGTTGGAGTACTTGTTTGACATGAAGTTAATGTCTTGGAGAAAATTAATATGTCGTCAAGATATACAATAACATGGGAGTACAGAAGATCTCTGAAGATGTCATTAATCATGGTTTGAAAGACTGCCAGAGCATTACATAGTCCAAATGGCATAACTAAATACTCATAGTGCCTATCTCGCGTGTTAAACGCAGTTTTCCACTCGTCTCCTTTGCGTATTCTGATTAAATTGTATGCTCCTCGAAGATCAAGTTTAGTAAAGATCTGTGCTCCTTTCATTCGATCAAAAAGTTCTGTGATAAGTGGAATTGGATATCGATATTTTTTTGTGAATCTATTAAGTCCTCTATAATCGATACAAGGTCATAAAGAGCTATCTTTCTTTTTCACAAAAAAAAAAATCCGGCCTCAGCTGGAGAGAAGGAAGATCTGATGAAGCCCCTATCCATGTTTTCCTGAATGTATTGCTTCTAGCTTCAGATTCAGGTTCCAACAGGGCATAAACCCTGCCCCTGGGAGGGGTTTTATCCGGAAGTAAGTCTATTCCACAGTCATAGGTGCAGTGAGGAGGTAAAATCTTGGCCTGCTGTTTGCTGAAGACATCACTGAATTCAGCGTATATTTGTGGTAATGCAGAAGGAATATCTAGTGAACATGAAACAGTGGAACTGACTGGACGGATCTGTCTCACACAATTTTGATGGCAGTACTTGCTCCAACTGGCCAGCTTTGAGGTACCCCAGTCAATCTGAGGTTGATGAAGCCTTAACCATGGTAACCCAAGGATAACTTGAGGAAAGTACATACAATTGGATAGTCTCGGTGCAGTATCCCAGTGGTGAATTTAATAGGTTTAGTAATTTGAAAAATTTTATTCGCCAGAGGTTGCCTAGAAACTGACAACACAGTGAGAGGAACTGTCAAAGGTTTGGTAGGAATCTGATATTGACAGACTAGGTCCTTCTCAATGAAGTTACCGGCCGCCCCTGAATCCAAAAAGGCTTGTAGATGAAAAGTGTTCTTGTGGAGAGATATTGAAACTGGAATTAAAATTTGTGGAAAGGGAATGACAGAACCCAGGGAGGCCTCTCCCACCAGTCCTAGGTCCGGGAGTTTTCTGACTTATTTGGGCATTTATTGATGAAGTGTCCGGAACCAGCACAATAAAGACAGAGATTGTTCAGTCTTCTATGCCGATGTTCCTCGGGGGTTAGATGACAAGTTGCGTCGGCCCGCACTGCGCCAGAAGTCGCCGAACGGCATAGAGGCCAGCCCCCAACGCTACAGATTGCCACGAGGTAACATCTAAACTGAAGAGCAGTAATACTTTAAGGTGAATTTTAAAAGCCCTGCATGCACTGAAATTAGGGGATGCGCAAATATATCAGGCTGGCGAGTGCAGAGCGGATTTTAAAAGCCGACAGGATATGCGCATACTTGCCCCTGCGTGCACAAATGAAAAGTTTTTAAAAAGGGGCAGGACATGGATGTTCCAGGATTTAACCATGAAATTTGCATGTAAATACTTACACTCACTGGCGCACACCAGGGTTTCCTGCCGTGCAATTTTACTTTTGCTATGGATAGCGTGTAAGTAGTAAAAGAAACAAATATAGGCAGATCAAGGTTTTAAATGTTGGTGCTAACAGAGGGGTAGGGAGGCTATTAAACAGGGGTGCTTGGAAGTCCTATCCCTTAACTGGGTGAACTGGGAATGAACTGGGAAAACGGCCAATGGCGTTGGTGTGTGTGTGGCTTTTAAAATTCCCCCACTTACGCAGTAGAAGCGGCATTTGTGTGCATAGACATGTGTCCACTTAAAATTGCACGCACACGTGCGCACGGTCAGGCTATTTTATAACATGCGTACATATATGCATGTATGTTATAAAATGGCCACATCTCTGGGTGCGGTCTGACCACATGTGCATGTATGCCAGTGCGCCACATTGAAAGTTACCATCCCTATCTTACTTCATAAGGATGTTGATCCATCCGCTTTAACATTTTTGTTACCCTTCTCTGTAACTTTTTAAAAATTCTGTATCTTTTTTGAGATGGGGCAACTAGAACTGCACATATTCAAGGTGCGATTGCACCATGGATTGATACAGTTGATCGTTTTATTCTCTGTTTCTTTTCAAATAATTCCTAACATTCTGTTGGCTTTTTTTGACCGCTACTACACAGTGAGCTGACAATTTCAATGTATTGTCTACAAGAATTCAGATTCTTTTCCCAGCATTGTGTACCTGTAGTTATTTTACTCTATGTGCACCACTTTCACTTTTTTCATATTAAATTTCATCTGCCATTTAGATGCCCAGACCGCTAGTCTTGCAAGGTCCTTCTGCAATTTCTCACAGTCAACTGTGGTTTTAACAACTTGAATAGTTTTGTGTCATTTGCAAATTTGATCACCTCACTCGTAGCTCTCTCTTTTAGATTATTTATGAATATGTTAAACAGCACAGGTGCTAGTACCGATCCATGGAGCACTCCATTATTGACCTTTCTCCATTTGGAAAACTGACCATTTAGTCCTACCCTCTGTTTCCTGTGTTTTAACCCACAATAGAACATTACCTTTTTTTCCCATGACTTTTTCAATTCCCAGAAGTCTCAAATGTCAAATGTCTTCTGCAAATCCAAATACAGAGGCTAATTTTATAATAACCTGCACAGGGCTGAAGTCCATGTGCATTTACACACGTACGTTTGTTTTTAAAATGAACGGCGCATGCACCATTGCATGGCATAGGGGCACTCATTTACCTGCTAGAGAGCAGGTATAAATGTCCACACAAAGATTTATGCATGTACTTTGGAAAATCAAAAGCATAAATTATTTTCCTTCGTCAAGCTCTTCCCCGGGTACACCTCTGCAGTACTTTAACTCGTTCCACCTCAGGATAGTTTTCAAAAAAGTCCTTTTCGCGTGTAAAACTGGGGTTTGTGCACAGAAATGCTTTGGAAAATTCACCCCACATTGTATCAACTGGTTCATTGTTCTCCACATGTTTATGTACACTTTAAAAAAAAAAAATTTAATAGATTGGTAAGGCAAGACCTCTCTTTGCTAAAACCATGTTGACTTTTCCCCATTGTCATGTCTATCTATATGGCCAGAAATTATGTTTTCAAGAATAACTTCTATCATTTTGCTGGCAGAGATGTCGGGCTCTTCAGTCTCTTGTTTCCTGGATCATCCCTGGAGCCCTTTTTTTTTTTTTGTTTGTGATCTTCTTTTTTGTTATGAAAAAAACATATACATTCCTACAATGAACATTACAAAGTACAATACCAGGACACTATAGATAGGAAACGACCACAGATATCTTCACATTTCAGATTTCCCCAAGCTACGGTCTCATTTTAGCTTAACATTACTACAGAACCACTTTTATTCTTACCCTGACCGCAGTCGTTCCTCCCCCCCCCCCTCACCTCTCCACCTCTCCATTATTGAGTGGTGCTTGTCATGGTTCGTTGCAGCATACAATTTGAACAAACAAACAAATACAAATACAGCATGGAGAAATATACCATACAAGCGAAAACTGAGATTGCCAAGAGAAAATCCCAAACTAACAGATCTAGAACTGAAAGTGAGTGACGAGTGAGAGTTAGTTGCACGAGCAAATGGAAATGCTAATTCAGTGCTAGCACACTCAGGGGTAGATTTTAAAAAACTGCGCCTGCACGTACTTTTGTTCACGCGACCGGCGCAAACAAAAGTACGCCGGATTTTAATAGATACGCGCGTATCTTTTTCAAAATCCGGGGTCTGCGCACGCAAGGCTGCACAAAATCGGCAGCCTGCGCGCGCCGAGCCACGCAGCCTGCCTCCGTTCCCTCCGAGGCCGCTCCGAAATTGGAGCGGCCTCGGAGGGAACTTTCCTTCCACCCCCCACACCTTCCCCTCCCTTCCCCTACCTAACCCACCCCCCCTACCTTTGTTGGCAAATTTACGCCTGCCCGAGTTAGGCGTAACTTGCGCGCGCCAGGCCAGCTGCCAGCGCGCGATTCCCCTACCCGGGAGCAGTTTCGGAGGCCTCAGCCACACCCCCGAAACGCCCCCAGGCCGGATCCACGGCCCTGTCCCCGGATGACGCGCTGCCGTGACACCCCCCCCCCCCAGAAAAGCCCTGGGACTTGTGCATGCCGCCGAGCCGGCGGGCGCAGGGGGAGCTTGGGGCACAGTCGGCATGGATTTACCCAAAGGAAGTCTTGCCTCACAAATCTGTTTAATTTTTTTGAAGGGGTTCATAAACATTGAACCAGTAGATGTAGTGCATTTGGATTTTCAGAAGGCGTTTAACAAAGTCCCTCATAAGAGGCTTCTAAGAAAACTAAAAGTCATGGGATAGGAGATGTCCTTTCGTGGATTACAAACTGGTTAAAAGACAGGAAACAGAGTAGGATTAAATGGTCAATTTTCTCAGTGGAAAAGGGTAAACAGTGGAGTGCCTCAGGGATCTGTACTTGGATCAGTGCTTTTCAATATATTTATAAATGATTTAGAAAGGAATACAACGAGTGAGGTAATCAAATTTGCAGATGATACAAAATTATTCAGAGTAGTTAAATCACAAGCAGATTGTGATAAATTGCAGGAGGACCTTGCGAGACTGAAAGATTGGGCATCCAAATGGTATTTGAAATTTAATGTGGACAAGTGCAAGATGATGCATATAGGGAAAAATAACCCTTGCCATAGTTATGTTAGGTTCCATATTAGGAGCTATCACCCAGGAAAAAGATCTAGGCATCATAGTGGATAATACATTGAAATCGTCAGCTTAGTGTGCTGCTGCAGTCAAAAAAGCATACAGAATGTTAGGAATTATTAGGAAGGGAATGGTGAATAAAACAGAAAATGTCATAATGCCTCTGTATTGCCGCATCTCAAAAAAGATATAGTTGCACTGGAGAAGGTACAGAGAAGGGCAACCAAAATGATAAAGGGAATGGAACAGCTCCTCTGTTATCTGTCTAAATGGCTTCTAAAAGGTCTCACAGGGTGAAGGTTGACAAGTGTATGTCAGTGAAAGATATAGCTTTTCTGGAAAATGTTACATGTAGTAGATGCATGCAGGCTTTACATTCTTCTGAGAAGGCTTTTACCCATTTATCCAGAGCTCATTCCACCTGTTCCAGATTGGACCACATTTTAACAGGCCAGGAAATTATTTCACAAACCTTAGCTAATGGAATATTTGAAGCCGTATGTGGCTAAATTCTAGAGATGTGTATCGTGTGATCGATCATCTTAACGATCGATTTCGGCTGGGGGGGGGGGAATCGGATCGTCGCGGTTTTGTTTTTTAAAATATCGTGTAAATCGTAAATCGGGGGAGGGCGGGAAAACCGGCACACTAAAACATCCCTAAAACCCACCCCGACCCTTTAAAATAAATCCCCCACCCTCCCGAACCCCCCCAAAATATCTTAAATTACCTGGGGTCCAGTGGGGGGGTCCCGTTGAGATCTTCCACTCTCGGGCCACGAGTGCGTTGATAGAAAATGGCGCCGGCGCCATTTTGGTTCCTGTCCCCGACGTCACGAGCGTAGAAGATCACTCCCGGACCCCCGCTGGACCCCCAGGGACTTTTGGCCAGCTTGGGGGGGCCTCCTGACCCCCACAAGACTTGCCAAAAGTCCAGCGGGGGTCCGGAACTACCTCCTGCATTCGAATCGTGTTGCCGTAATGAAAAATGGCGCCGGCCATATGGCCGGCACCATTTTGCCATACAGCAATATGGCCATATTTTGCAAAATGGCACCGGCCATATGGCCGGCGCCATTTTTCATTACGGCAACACGATTCGAGTGCAGGAGGTCGTTCCCGGACCCCCGCTGGACTTTTGGCAAGTCTTGTGGGGGTCAGAAGGCCCCCCCAAGCTGGCCAAAAGTCCCTGGGGGTCCAGCGGGGGTCCGGGAGCGATCTTCTACGCTCGTGACGTCGGGGACAGGAACCAAAATGGCGCCGCGCTACCTTTGCCCTGTTATATGACAGGGCAAAGGTAGCGCCGGCGCCATTTTCTATCAATGCACTCGTGGCCCGAGAGTGGAAGATCACAACGGGACCCCCCCACTGGACCCCAGGTAATTTAAGACATTTTGGGGGAGTTCGGGAGGGTGGGGGATTTATTTTAAAGGGTCGGGGTGGGTTTTAGGGATGTTTTAGTGTGCGGGTTTTCCCGCCCTCCCCTCCCCCCGATTTATGATTTTTGACGATAAATCGGGGGAATTCCTATTAAATATCGCCTCTAATGATTTTTGACGATTTAAAATATATCGGACGATATTTTAAATCGTCAAAAAACGATTCACATCCCTACTAAATTCTAGCCCATAATTCGAGGGCAGTCCTGGGGCAGGCCAGAGTTAGCCCAATAAGTTATGCGGCTAACTCTGATATTTGGAGTTGTACAGCACCTAGGGCCTCTGTATTGGTGATATAGAAATATGAATAAATAAAATAAAAATACATTTTCCCAGTACATAATATTCATATACAGTAATAGTTCAACCCTCAAACACATTTTATTAAATTAATTTTGTACCCTCAAACAATTATAATTGCAAGATTAAAACAAAACCTTTCCCCAGCATAAGTACTACTCACAAGCCCTGCTCACCCATGAGCAGATGCAGCTTCTGCTAACAGCACTCCCTAATGCTCTCCTCTTATACTGTCAGGGCCCCTTTAAACAGAAAAGGAGTATTATAAGATTGTTGGGGTTTTTTTTTTTTTACCCACCTATTTCCTCCTGCACCTTTTGGGCTTCCAGCTCATTTAGAACCTGATCTGCATTCTGGTGCTATAAACCTACACTCAAAAGTACTTGGGATTTTTCCCCTATATTATATCCCCTTCCCAACTCATTTAGTCCACTGCAGTGATAGTCCTTAGCCGAGGGCCAGACACCATGGGCCCTAAATCAGGCCCCTCTCCCAGGGGCTGCAAATGCT
Source organism: Rhinatrema bivittatum (assembly GCF_901001135.1). Taxonomy (NCBI): domain Eukaryota; kingdom Metazoa; phylum Chordata; class Amphibia; order Gymnophiona; family Rhinatrematidae; genus Rhinatrema; species Rhinatrema bivittatum. The sequence goes on along the minus strand of NC_042628.1, from coordinate 42,942,020 downwards.
ACCTCTGCAGCATCCCCAGCCAGTCTGGGAAGACCTGATCTGAACATCAAACCCAGTTCCTGCCGGATGGCAGTGTGCTACCACACCAGCCCTAAAGTCTTTGCTTTAAATGGCTAATTTTTTATTTTATTTTTTTACATTTAATACTCTTCTGTAATTCATTGGACCAGAACCTGCTGGGTTGCATTATGAGGCAATGTTCTGGAGAAACTGCTGAGCAAAGGGTATCCAGCATACAAGCTAGGTTAGGAAACAGAAGTTTGTTATAAAGTATTCCTCTTCTACAGTCTCCCCCAGCCCCATCACCTGTTGGGTTCAAAAGAAAAGTCATAAAAGGGGCCCAGACAACTCCAAATAAATATACCATTCTGTTCTTTGTAACCTCCCTTACTGCAACCAATTTTCAGTTGGCTAGAATAAAAGGAGGACTTATTTTCACTCTTGTATTTTTCTGGCTGTAGGAGATATTTGAACCAATAAGGCTAATCAAAGAGGCCTGGGATGGTAATCTGAAGAAATCTGAAGTTCATATTGCAAGAGCTGTTGCTGCACTCGAGCCTAGTGAAGATATTTCTCTGGAATCTTGTGAGGCAAGTCCTTCCAGCAGCTCAGCTGAAGGTCCTCCAAGCCAGCAAGAAGCTGAGAGTGTGGATTCCATACGACTCAGAGAGGAAGTCACCGGAAAGTTTGACCTTTGCTGTGAACAAGGCTCATGGACTAGTCTGTCTTTGTCTACAGAGGAGTCAATATTTGTGAATGGAAACACCAGCTCAGGAGAGGGAAATAAGTCAACAGAGAAAAATGTACCATGGAAATGGGGGAGCTGGTTACAGCAGCGTGGAGATTCAGACCTACTAGAGCTAGGCAACCAGCCACTTATGAAGAATACAGGGGACAATCTGAGTATTGACAGTAACGTAGAAAGGGACCAATGGGATCCTACAATCAAGTCCCACCTGGATCTAAACTTACAGGTAAGCTATCTGTGTAGATATGTACTCTAGTTTTCAGTGATGCACAGCTAGTATTAACTAAGATACATCCCAATGACAAACAGGATTCATCTAAAGGAATGCTAGGAAAAAAAAGTATTCTTGGTAAAACTTGTCTATTTTCTTCCAGTCCAGCTCCTATCAGGAAATCATTACACACAACTTTCAAGATTTTCTGTGTCCATTTCTCACATGCATAAGCCTAGTAGTGGAGATGCCACATTCACTAGAGTTATTTTCATAATCTCACTCTGCTGTCTTAATGCTACCTTGTATCCAGTGCTTGAGTCAGCCTTTGTCCCTGGGTTGTAAGTGCTACTTCAGTCACGCCTTGGGGCAGATTTTCAAAGCACTATGCACTTCGGGCCTATTTTCAAAAGGCCCAGCGGCGCACATAAAGCCCGGGATGCGTGTAAGTCCCGGGGCTTGAAAAAAGGGGCAAAGCGGGGTGGTCCGGGGCAGGGCCGGAGCCTCCAGGCACAGCGGCCATTTGCCACTGTGCCCGGATCACAGGCTGGCCAGAGCGCACAGCTTGTGCCTGCCCAAGGCAGGCGTAACTCGGTAAGTTAAATTTTTTAGGGGGGTTTAGCTTAGGGCTGGAGGACGGGAAAGTTAGGGGAAGGGAAGGTGGGGTGAGGGGGGGGGGGGTAAGGAAGTTCCCTTCGAGGCTGCTCCGATTTCGGAGTGGCCTGGGAGGGAGCGGAGGAAGGCAGCGAGGCTCGGTGCACAATTGTGCACCCCCTTGCGTGCGCAGACCCCTGATTTTATAACATGCGTGCGGCCCACATATATGTTTTAAAATCTGCCCCTTTGTGTCCTGATCAGTCCAAGTAGTCTAGAATGAAACTCAGATTTCTCATGTAGCAGTTCACTGCAGAGCGGGTATCAATTGGGGTGACAGTGGAATTAGACTATATAATTCAGTGGTGCACAAATTAGATCAGTCTGCGAGTCACTTTTGCAATGGGCTGACTCAAAAAGAGACTTCTACAATTTTCACTTTCAACTTTAAAATGTAAATTCCTATTTGTTCTTTTTATCAGTCCAGATGCATGGGTTTTTCTCCCTACCAGCAGATGGAGATAGAGAAGATGAGCTTTACTGAAACTGTGTCATTTAAGCCAATGTGCCACCTGCAGTCCCTCAGAATTTCTCTGTCTCCAGCAGATGATAGAAGTGCAAATCATGCAATCTGAAATTTAGAAAAAATAGAAAGAAAAAGAAAACACAGGAAAATTGCTCCTAGGGGTGTTCCGTCCATGCAGGACTGTCCCCCTCATAGCACAGAAAAGGCAGGGGAGTTGTTGACCCTTGTTTTTGTCTTTGTCCGGCATATGTTGGGAAACTGAAAGTCAGTGGTCTGACTCCCTCTTTTTCCCCACATGGCTCGCTCATGCTTCTCCCTCAGCAAGAAGAAGACTACAACAGGAAAGTAATCATTAATCTTTAATTTTCCCTTGTTCGGTGCTGGGACATACTGTGGCTTTAAAAAAAACCAAAGTAAAGGGAAGTCAGCGCCGGAGAAGCAGAGCTGATCAGCTCGAGGGTGAGTCGGTTGCTCTCTAGGATGGGGGAGGCACAGAATTCCACTAAAATTCTTCGTGGGGAGTCCTCTTCTGCCTGGCAGTGCGTGCACTCACAGAGCTTCTTATGATGGCTGAGCGTGGGAAGCACTGACGTTCATGTTCAACAACTAAATTGCGGATGAATGCAGCAGGACTCCGTAGCCGCTATGCGACTGGAGGTGAAGGCAGCTCGGGTCTGATGAGCACGTCCTCGGGAGGAAGGAAGTCCTGAGCGTCTGAATTGGGTAGGCCTGTTCTCTCCTGCAGCATGGGAACCATGGCCATTTTGGAGTTGGCACCCATGGTGCAGGAGACATTAGAGTAAGGGCCTGCTTCTCTTCTGTTTCAGATCTTGAGGGTGCTCAAGAGGATTCGGAGGGGGCTGAGGAGTCCTCAGAGGATGGAGAAGCTACAGACAGTGGATGCTTTAGTCTTGGCAGTGACCAAGAAGACTACCATTCCAGTGCCGGGGCCCACGGCTCTGAAGGATACTTGGGACCGGAAGTTCTGAAGATGCTGTTTGAGATCTCCATGTTGGGTATACAGGCCACCAGCCCTGGTTTAACCATTAAGCAAAATAAGCATGTGCATAGGGCACCAAGGGAAAGGGGGCACAACAGAGTATTGAAAATTAGCATTTTTTTCTGTTGCTCCCTAGTTATAAGTAAGTAATTTGCTTATATTGCTTACTGCTATTTAGTGTTAAATGACAATTTTTTTAAAAGTTTGTTTAATATAGTTGTGGGGTCTGGTCTGGAAGAAAACTACATTTTTAATCTCTTATTTTGCCTTCAGCATTTATTAAGTCTTAATGTCCTGTCAGTTAAGCAATGGAAGGGCCAAGGGCACACCATTGTTGGCCTGTGCTTAGGGCATCAGTTGGCCTTAACCTGGCCCTGCGGGCCACAATGTGCAGTAGCTCCAAGGCACATGCCTGTTTGTGCTGGCTACAGCAGCTTCAAGTGAAGGGATCAGATGCTTCGGTCTCAGCCAAACTGGCAGAGCGTTTGGAGGCTGGGGTAGCCTACATCACGGATGTCTTGTATGATTTGCTATGTACATCGGCCCGGAATTTGATGTTGGCAGTTTTGTCTGGAAGTTTCTTGTGGTTGTGTAATTGGTCTGCGGATGTCTGATCCAAGTCACAGCTGGGCAATCTACCTTTTAAGGGCAAGCTTTTGTTTGGTTAGGATCTCAAGCAGCTAGTAAAGCATTTAGGTGAGTCAAAGGGGCATATATTGAGGCAAGCCAAAGGGGAACAAGAAGAGTTTCCCTGTCAGACAAAAATACATGGAAGCGAGGAGATATCATCCAGGTAGGGGCTCTTTCTTCCAGAGACAGGGGTCTTGCAAGATGCAGTCCTTTCGGAGATTGAGCAGACCCGCCAGGGAAGCCTCTGGTCAGGGAGCTGGAGGTGGTAAGAACACACAGTAAAACATTCAACTGGTCCACTCTTTCCCAGTGGTCATTGTAGAGTGGAGCAAGATAACCAGTGGGTCCTGAAGGTCATAAAAGAGGACTATGCCTTAGAATTTGTTCATCTGATATGTGAAGACTACATGATCTTCCCTTGTGCCTCTTGCAGCAAGCAAAAAGTAGTTCAGTCCATACTAGATCAGCTGCATCATCTAGAAGCGATAATCCCTGTACTTACAAGGGAAAGGGGAAAAGGAAGATATTCCATCTATTTTGTGGTTCTAAAGAAGGAAAGTACCTATTAGCCTATTCTAGATCTAAAGAAGGTAAATACAGCCCTGAGAGTTCCAAGGTTCAGGATGGAGACTCTGTGGGCAGTTATTGCAGCAGTCCGCAAAGGAGAGTTAATGGCATCTCTCAATCTCACAGAAACCTATTTACATATTCCCATCTGGCAGAAGCAACAGAAATTCTTGCGCTTTGCAGTGTTGGGAGAGCATTTTCAGTTTTGTGCTCTTTGGTCTAACGATGGTGCCTCAGGCGTTTACCAAGTTGATAGTGGTGGTAGCTGCTGCCTTTCAGAAAGAGGGCATCTTGGTGCATCCTTATGTGGATGACTGGCTTGTTCAGGTGAAGTTGAAGGAGCTCTGTCAGCACTTAGTTTAGTGAGTCATGCAATGGCTGCAGACTCAGAGCTGGGTTGTGAATTTGGGTATTTATTTATTTATTTATTTTTAATTTTTATATACCGGAATTCCTGTATACAATACAAATCAGTCCGGTTTACATGGAACAAAAAGATAGCCCTGGTCTGGGAAGTCAGACCGGGGTTTTTTTACAAAGAACATTGAACATTAACATATAATACATTCATAATATAAAGAACATTGAACAATAACAATAAATCCTTAAATATTTTCGTAATTTAATTAAAATTAGGCCAATGGCATGTTGAACTTAAATTAAATGTAAGGTAAATTGAAATTTAATTTTGCATAAAATTGCATATTATTAACTGTAACACAGAATATTCCCAAGTTCAATCAGGATGCGGCGCTTAGTTACATTCTGGAGATTGGAACGCTTGCCTGAAGAGCCAGGTTTTTAACTTTTTTTTTAACTCTGGTAGACTGGGTTCGAGGCGTAGGTCAGGGGGGAGAGCGTTCCAATGGTGTGGTCCTGCAGTTGAGAGTGCTCTTTTTCTTAGTAATGATGTTGCTGGAGGGGCGAATAATGTGCCTCTGTAAGCGCTTCTGATGGGTCTGGAGGATAGGTGTGGACGAAGTTGAGTTTGGAGTGATATAGGTGCGATGTTGTGTATTGATTTATGAATAATGGTGAGGGTTTTAAAAAGGATTCTCTGTTTGATGGGTATTATGGCATCTACATTAGATCTAGTTCTCTAAGCGTTTGCACATATGCAGCCTTTTCAAAAGCTGTTACTGTCCTGATGGAACTCTTAGTTTATTACTACATGGGGAATCTAGATCCAGTCTCTCCTGGTAGCTTTCTCAGGCCAACTTGGAGCAAGGTGTGGAGTTGGAGATCCAAGATTGGATGATAGTGACCACTGATGTCAATCTGAAAGTCTGAGGAACCATCTGTCAGGGCCTGAGGGTGCAGGGGCAGTGGTCTACGGAGGAGGCTTCGTGATCCTAGACTCCAGAATGAACTTTAAAAAACTCATCAACAATACCACCAAAGAAGGCTTTTACAAACTACAGGTATTAAAACAACTAAGGCCTCTCCTTCACTTTCATGACTACCGTTCTGTCTTTCAAGCCATACTATTCTCAAAGATAGACTACTGTAATGCGCTGTTACTTGGTCTCCCGGCCTCTTCTACCAAACCTCTTCAGATGCTGCAAAACGCCGCAGCCAGGATCCTCACAAACTCCCGCCGCATGGACCACATCACCCCGATTCTAAAAATACTTCACTGGCTACCCATTCGCTACAGAATTCTCTTCAAGACACTTACTATTATCCACAAAACCTTATTTCAAGAATCCTCGCTCCAACTTACCATACCCCTCAAACCACACTCCTCTACAAGACCCACCAGATCTGCATAAAAAGATTCCCTCCAGGTTCCCCCAAAAAAATCCGTTTTCCACAACTCTATTGAAAAACGGGCACTATCAACTGCTGGTCCGCATCACTGGAACTCCCTCCCGCCAGATCTCCGCCAGGAACATTGCCATACCACGTTCAGAAAAAAATTAAAAACCTGGCTGTTCACCCAAGCTTACCCCTGAAAAGTCTCAGGGTCACCCACACAGTCTTACCCCATGGATGCGTCCATTTCCGCAACGCAAAGGAACTATTGTTGTTGTCCGAATAATTGCACTATTTTATAACTTGCTTAATTCATATACACTATGTAAATTTGTACATAATTTTATACTGTAAGCACCCTCTCCTGCTTTTGCCCTTCTCTCCAGTTAGAATTTGTTTAAATTATCTTTTCTCTAACAGCCTAGTTCCACATTCCCTGTTATAATGTAACTTTTGTTTTTGTTTGCTCTGTTAATTGGTTCCCCCTAGTTTTATGTAAACCGGTACGATAGGACCTGGTCTTGAGCATCGGTATATTAAAAGAATTTAAATAAATAAATAAATAAATAAATAAATAAATAAATAAATAAAATCTATTAATCATTTAAAAACAAGAGTGGTTCGCAAAGCGTTGTTTTGTTTTCTTCCATAAATATGTGATTGAGCGGTGAAGGTCCTCTTGGACAATGTGACAACTATGGCTTATATCAACCATCAAGGAGGGACCAGGAGTGCGACGGTGTCCTGGGAAGCTCAGGAACTTTTTCGCTGGACAGAGTAACATCTGATGACTCTGGCAGCTTCGCATGTTGCCAGAATGGACAATGTTCAAGCGGATTTTTTGAGCAGACAGGAATTGGACCCCGGGGAATGGGAGTTTACAGATGAGGCGATGGCTCTCATTCGTGCAGGGGGAGAGTCCTCCCTTGGCTTTGCAGTCTCCCATTATATGTGTTTCCCCCCTGGTCGTTAATAGACAGGCTTCTAAGATGTATCGACACACATCCGGGAAGGGTAATTCTTGTGGCTCTAGCATGGCTGCATTGACCGTGGATCACAGTGTTAGTAAATCTAACAGTGAACAGTCCTCTTTGTCTCGTGTACCTTTCCAGGCTGCTTCATCAGGGGCCAATTTTCTTGTATCAGGCAGCTTGCTTTTGTCTTATGACTTTGCTTTTGAAAGGAATTGCTTGAGATTGAAAGGATATTCAGAGGACGTTATCACTACCTTGCTTCAGGCTCTAAGAGAGTATGCCAGAATTGGGAAAGTGTTCAAGGCATGGTGCCTGAAAAAGGGAGTTGCTCCACTTCATGCGTTAGTCTCTCATATTCTGGCCTTTTTTGCAGACTGGACTAGAAAAGGGGCTCTCTTTCAATTCTCTATGAGTCCAGGTAGCGGCCTTAGGCTGTTTTAGAGGTAGAGTGCAGGAGTTCTTACTGGCTTCTCATCTGGATGTATTGTGGTTTCTTAAGGGAGTGAAGTATTTTCAGCCTCTGGTTCGGTGAGCATTTCCCTCGTGGGATCTTAATCTGGTTTTGCAGGTTCTCTGTGCTCCACCTTTTGCGCCATCGAGAAAAGCATCACGGAAGGACCTTATGCTGAAAGTAGGCATCTTGGTGGAAATTTGTTTGGCCAGGCGCATTTCTGAGCTTCAGGCCTTGTCTTGTATGGAGACTATTCTTCCGATTTCAATGGATGGGGAATCTCTACACACAATGACCTCTTTCTTGCCCAAGGTGGTAACAACATTTTACCTGAGTCAGATGGTGGAGCATCCTACTTTTCTGGATTTGGATTCTTCTTCTCCACAAACAAAGAGCTTCACTTATTGGATGTGTGTAGGATACTGTTGAGGTACCTGAAGCTCACCAATGGTTTTTGGGGGTCAGATGAACTGTTTGTTCTTTTGGAGGAGCGAGTAAAGGGAACAAAGCTGCTAAGGCAACCATTGCTAGGTGAATAAAGTCTTAGTTCTTCAGTTGGACTAAGCCTGCTCCCAAGCCTATTTCTGAGCCATTGGTCTGTAACATAAAGGGTTCGGTGAAGTCCGGCTTATCAGGACTGGTTCGGAGCACAACTCCTCTTTCAGAACTTGGAAGGCCTTCTCTGCTTCAGCTGACAACTGGACTTTCTTTGGTGCTTTCTTCACCAAAGGCCTTGTGAGAGGCTCCACCTTCTCCAAATAATTGGCGATAAATCTTCTATAATACCTCATGATACCTAAGAACGCTCTCACTTTCACTTTTGTTTGTAGGAATGGCACCCGGGTGATTGCCTCGATCTTGAGACAAAATGGTTTGTTTTTTTTAATTATATACATTTATTTCTTGCCCATTCAAAAAATAGCTCTGAGCAAGGTACAAAGTAATGTATAAAAATGCAATATAGAATATTAGAAATTTCAAAATAATCTTAGCAATAAAATAGCCACATAATGAGGATAATGTGGCATATAAATATTTTAATTAATAAATAAATATAACACAAAACACATTAAATAACAGAGATTTAAAGTAAATAACTCCACAAACATATAGCAAAATAAAAATAAAATAAGGCATAAACACAGGGACTGAGTAATCGCTTCCCCTGTCATAGCCAATTCCTCTCCTTTCATAAGAATCAATGATGAACTTAGGAAATATCCAAGAGGAGTTGCGCACAGGGGGTGCCAAGATGGCCGCACGCTAGGCAGATGTGCTCTGACTCGTTCCTTAGATCCCAGTTATCCTCGGCGTTTGAGAAAATAAAAATTATTTACCTTCATGGGAAAGAGGAAAGGAAGACCCAGAGCGTTCCCTGAAGTTTCTGAGGGAACGCTGTGACAGGGTCCGATGGACATAGTTCGGAGCCTTGCCAAGCCCATTGGAAGTTCCGTGAATGTGTCCTTGGGTGCCACGCAGAGAGGTGTTCCCTTGCCAGTGACCCCGGATTTAGAATCATTATCTCTGGAGCAGAGTCGGGTTAAGAACATAAGAAAAGAACATAAGAAAATGCCATACTGGGTCAGACCAAGGGTCCATCAAGCCCAGCATCCTGTTTCCAACAGTGGCCAATCCAGGCCATAAGAACCTGGCAAGTTCCTCTACAACCTGCCCCCCGTTGGATGTGTTGAGAGAATCAACATTTCCTCGTTGCTCCCTGATGAGGGAGCACAGCCGGCAATGTCAGCGACGGGTGGAGTCAGTGTGGACGATCAAACAGTTGGAGCTGGAAGCTGGCTGGGTAAGGAGACAAAACCTGTGAATATTTCTCCACTTTCTACAATGGCAGGACCTTCTTCAAGTGAAATTCCAGAGGTACTGTCTGTTTTCTTGGTTAAACCACCAAATATCACGCTGAACATAATATGGGAAGCGATAGCAACTCTGTCTAATCAAGTTTCACAGCAGTTATCTCTGTACCGGGATTTCTCAAATTCTCTAAACACTGCACAATCACAAATTGTGGGAATAAAATCTCAGGTAGACTCTCTGGAATCTAAAGAGATACAGATTAAAAAAATCAGTGGATATAATTTCGTCTGGTCACCTATATCTCCAAAATAAAATGGAAAACTTGGAGAACGTCGTAAGACGTAATTTGAGAATTTTAAATTTTCCAAAAAAAAAAGATTCACTACACCAGTAGAAATGCTATTTCATTGAAGTCCTGGCAATTAAGGAAAATTTAATTCCACCTATATCCAAAGCCTATTACTTACCAGGTTTGGAAACATCAAGTTTGGATAATATTCCAACAGAAACTGGTCCTGTGGATTTATCTAATCTATCCTCATTATTGGAGACTTCCACTGAAGAGAATGAATCTACTTCTACTCTGATAGTATCTTTTGCTCTAAATTCAGATCGAGACTTTCTTAAAAATGTTTTTCCGCAAAAGAAATTAAATATTTTTGGGTTTTAGGATTCGCATGTTTCCTGATGTGCTAAGATAACGCAGTCTAAGAGGAAACGCTTTCTATTAATGCATCCTGTGGTTGTGAATTTAGGAGCTTCCTTCTGGTTATATTT